>NC_059120.1:39473887-39716387 GCF_020740685.1 Jaculus jaculus
CCTTCCCTTCTCCCTTGCCTTCACTTCTCCTTTGCCTTCCCTTGTCCCTTGCCTTCCATTCTCCCTTCCCTTCCCTTCTCTCTTGCATTCCCTTCTCCCTTCACTTCTCCCTTGCCTTCACTTCTCCTTTGGCTTCCCTTCTCCCTTGCCTTCCATTCTCCCTTCCCTTCCCTTCTCCCTTGCCTCATACCTTGCCTTCCCTTCTCCCTTCCCTTCTCCCTTCCTTTCTCCCTTCCCTTTTCCCTTGCCTTCCCTTCTCCCTTCCCTTCTCCCTTCCCTTCTCCCTTGCCTTCCCTTCTCCCTTCCCTTCTCCCTTGCCTTCCCTTCTCCCTTCCCTTCTCCCTTGCCTTCCCTTCTCCCTTCCCTTCTCCCTTGCCTTCCCTTCTCCCTTCCCTTCTCCCTTGCCTTCCCATCTCCCTTCCCTTCTCCCTTGCCTTCCCTTCCCCTTCCTTTCCCTTCTCCCTTCCCTTCTCCCTTGCCTTCCCTTCTCCCTTTCCTTCCCTTCACCCTTCCCTTCCCTTCTCCCGTCCCTACTCCCTTGCCTTCCCTTCTCCCTTGCCTTCCCTTCTCCCTTGCCTTCCCTTCACCCTTCCCTTCACCTTCCCTTCCTTCTCCCTTCACTTCTCCCTTGCCTTCCCTTCTCCCTTCCCTTCCTTTCACCCTTCCCTTCCCTTCTCCCTTCCCTTCCCTTCTCCCTTCCCTTATCCCTTACCTTCCCTTCTCCCTTCCCTTCTCCCTTCCCTTCTCCCTTGTCTTCCAATCTCCCTTCCCTTCTCCCTTCCCTTATCCCTTGCCTTCCCTTCTCCCTTCCCTTCTCCCTTCCCTTCTCCCTTGCCTTCCCTTCTCCCTTCCCTTCTCCCTTGTCTTCCAATCTCCCTTCCCTTCCCTTCTCCCTTCCCTTCTCCCTTGCCTTCCCTTCTCCCATGCCAACCCTTCTCCCTTCCCTTCTCCCTTGCCTTCCCTTCTCCGCTCCCTTCCCCTCTCCCTTCCCTTCTCCCTTCCCTTATCCCTTCCCTTCTCCCTTGCCTTCTCTTCTCCCTTCCCTTCTCCCTTGCCTTCCCTTCTCCCTTCCCTTCTCCCTTGTCTTCCAATCTCCCTTCCCTTCCCTTCTCCCTTCCCTTCTCCCTTGCCTTCCGTTCTCCCATGCCTACCCTTCTCCCTTCCCTTCTCCCTTGCCTTCCCTTCTCCGCTCCCTTCCCCTCTCGCTTCCCTTCTCCCTTCCCTTCCCTTCTCCCTTCCCTTCTCCCTTGTCTTCCCATCTCCCTTCCCTTCTCCCTTCCCTTATCCCTTACCTTCCCTTCTCCCTTCCCTTCTCCCTTGCCTTCACTTCTCCCTTCCCTTCTCCCTTGCCTTCCCTTCTCCCTTCCCTTCTCCTTTCCCTTCCCTTCTCCCTTCCCTTCCCTTCTCCCTTCCCTTCTCCCTTGCCTTCCCTTCTCCCATGCCAACCCTTCTCCCTTCCCTTCTCCCTTGCCTTCCCTTCTCCGCTCCCTTCCCCTCTCCCTTCCCTTCTCCCTTCCCTTCTCCCTTCCCTTCTCCCTTGCTTCCCTTCTCCCTTGCCTTCCCTTCTCCCTTCCCTTCCCTTCTCCCTTCCCTTCTCCCTTACCTTCTCCCTTGCCTTCCCTTCTCTCTTCCCTTCTCCCCTCCCTTCCCATTGCCTTCACTTCTCCCTTCCCTTCCCTTCTACCTTGCCTTCACTTCTCACTTCCCTTCCCTTCTCCCTTCCCTTCTCCCTTGCCTTCCCTTCTTCTATGCCTTCCCTTCTCCCTTCCCTTCTCCCTTGCCATCCCTTCTCCCTTCCCTTCTCCCTTGCCTTCCCTTCTCCCTTGCCTTCCCTTCTCCCTTCCCTTCTCACTTGCTTTCCCTTCTCCTTTGCACTAACTTCTCCCTTCCCTTCTCCCTTGCTTTCCCTTCTCCCTTCCCTTCCCTTCTCCCTTCCTTTCTCCCTTGCCTTCCCTTCTCCCTTCCCTTCTCCCTTGCCTTCCCTTCTCCCTTCCCTTCTCCTCTCCCTTCCCTTCTCCCTTCCCTTCCCTTCTCCTTCCCTTCTACCTTGCCTTCCCTTCTCCCTTCCCTTCTCCCTTGCCTTCCCTTCTCCCTTCCCTTCTCCCTTCCCTTCTCCCTTGCCTTCCCTTCTCCCTTCCCTTGTCCCTTCCCTTACCTTCTCCCTTGCCTTCCCTTCTCCCTTCCCTTCTCCCTTGCCTTCCTTTCTCCCTGCCCTTCTCCCTTGACTTCCCATCTCCCTTCCTTTCTCCCTTGCCTTCCCTTCCCTTTCCCTTCCCTTCTCCCTTCCCTTCTCCCTTGCCTTCCCTTCTCCCTTCCCTTCTCCCTTCGCTTCCCTTCTCCCTTGCCTTCCCTTCTCCCATCCCTTCTCCCTTCCCTTCTCCCTTGCCTTCCCTTCTCCCTTCCCATCTCCCTTGACTTCCCTTCTCCCTTCCCTTCTCCCTTGCCTTCCCTTCTCCCTTAACTTCTCCCTTACCCCTTCCCTTCCCTTCTCCCTTGCCTTCCCTTCTCCCTTCCCTTCTCCCTTGCCTTCCCCTCTCCCTTCCCTTCCCTTCTCCCTTGCCTTCCCTTCTCCCTTGCCAACCCTTCTCCCTTCCCTTCTCCCTTGCCTGCCTTTCTCCCTTCCCTTCCCTTCTCCCTTCCCTTCTCGCTTGCCTTCCCTTCTCCCTTCCCTTCTCCTCTCCCTTCCCTTCTCCCTTCCCTTCCCTTCTCCCTTCCCTTCTACCTTGCCTTCCCTTCTCCCTTCCCTTCTCCCTTGCCTTCCCTTCTCCCTTCCCTTCTCCCTTCCCTTCTCCCTTGCCTTCCCTTCTCCCTTCCCTTGTCCCTTCCCTTACCTTCTCCCTTGCCTTCCCTTCTCCCTTCCCTTCTCCCTTGCCTTCCCTTCTCCCTGCCCTTCTCCCTTGACTTCCCATCTCCCTTCCTTTCTCCCTTGCCTTCCCTTCCCCTTCCCTTCCATTCTCCCTTCCCTTCTCCCTTGCCTTCCCTTCTCCCTTCCCTTCTCCCTTCCCTTCCCTTCTCCCTTGCCTTCCCTTCTGCCATCCCTTCTCCCTTCCCTTCTCCCTTGCCTTCCCTTCTCCCTTCCCATCTCCCTTGACTTCCCTTCTCCCTTCCCTTCTCCCTTGCCTTCCCTTCTCCCTTGCCAACCCTTCTCCCTTCCCTTCTCCCTTGCCTGCCTTTCTCCCTTCCCTTCCCTTCTCCCTTCCCTTCTCGCTTGCCTTCCCTTCTCCCTTCCCTTCTCCCTTCCCTTCTCCCTTGCCTTACCATCTCTCTTCCCTTCTCCCTCCCCTTCTACCTGGCCTTCCCTTCTCCCTTCCCTTCCCTTCTCCCTTGCCTTCACTTCTAACTTCCCTTCCCTTCTCCCTTCCCTTCTCCCTTGCCTTCCTTTCTCCCTTCCCTTCTCCCTTGCTTTCCCTTCTCCTTTGCCTTCCCTTCTCCCTTCCCTTCTCCCTTGCCTTCCCTTCTCCCTTCCCTTCTCCCTTGCCTTCCCTTCTCCCTTCCCTTCTCCCTTGCCTTCCCTTCTCCCTTCCCTTCTGCCTTCCCTTCCCTTCTCCCTTGCCTTCCCTTCTCCCTTCCCTTCTCCCTTGCCTTCCCTTCTCCCTTCCCTTCTCCCTTGCCTTCCCTTCTCCCTTCCCTTGTCCCTTCCCTTCCCTTCTCCCTTGCCTTCCCTTCTCCCTTGCCTTCCCATCTCCCTTCCCTTCTCCCTTGCCTTCCCTTCCCCTTCCTTTCCCTTCTCCCTTCCCTTCTCCCTTGTCTTCCCTTCTCCCTTCCCTTCTCCCTTACCTTCCCTTCTCCCTTCCCTTCTCCCTTGCCTTCCCTTCTCCCTTCCCTTCTCCCTTGCCTTCCCTTCTCCCTTCCCTTGTCCCTTCCCTTCCCTTCTCCCTTGCCTTCCCTTCTCCCTTCCCTTCTCCCTTGACTTCCCATCTCCCTTCCCTTCTCCCTTGCCTTCCCTTCCCCTTCCCTTCCCTTCTCCCTTCCCTTCTCCCTTGCCTTCCCTTCTCCCTTCCCTTCTCCCTTCCCTTCCCTTCTCCCTTGCCTTCCCTTCTCCCATCCCTTCTCCCTTCCCTTCTCCCTTGCCTTCCCTTCTCCCTTCCCATCTCCCTTGTCTTCCCTTCTCCCTTCCCTTCTCCCTTGCCTTCCCTTCTCCCTTAACTTCTCCCTTCCCCCTTCCCTTCTCCCTTCCCTTCCCTTCTCCCTTGCCTTCCATTCTCCCTTCCCTTCTCCCTTGCCTTCCCCTCGCCCTTCCCTTCCCTTCTCCCTTGCCGTCCCTTATCCCTTGCCTACCCTTCTCCCTTCCCTTCTCCCTTGCCTGCCTTTCTCCCTTCCCTTCCGTTCTCCCTTCCCTTCTCCCTTGCCTTCCCTTCTCCCTTCCCTTCCCTTCTCCCTTCCCTTCTCCTTACCTTCTCCCTTGCCTTACCTTCTCTCTTCCCTTCTCCCTTCCCTTCTACCTTGCCTTCCCTTCTCCCTTCCTTCCCTTCTCCCTTGCCTTCACTTCTCACTTCCCTTCCCTTCTCCCTTCCCTTCTCCCTTGCCTTCCCTTCTCCCTTCCCTTCTCCCTTGCTTTCCCTTCTCCCTTGCCTTCCCTTCTCCCTTCCCTTCTCCCTTGCTTTCCCTTCTCCCTTCCCTTCTCCCTTGCCTTCCCTTCTCCCTTCCCTTCCCTTCTCCCTTGCCTTCCCTTCTCCCTTCCCTTCTCCCTTGCCTTCCCTTCTCCCTTCCCTTCTCCCTTGCCTTCCCTTCTCCCTTCCCTTCTCCCTTGCCTTCCCTTCTCCCTTCCCTTCTCCCTTGCCTTCCCTTCTCCCTTCCCTTCTCCCTTCCCTTCCATTCTCCCTTGCCTTCCCTTCTCCCTTCCCATGTCCCTTCCCTTCCCTTCTCCCTTGCCTTCCCTTCTCCCTTCCCTTCTCCCTTGCCTTCCCTTCTCCCTTCCCTTCTCCCTTCCCTTCCATTCTCCCTTGCCTTCCCTTCTCCCTTCCCATGTCCCTTCCCTTCCCCTCTCCCTTGCCTTCCCTTCTCCCTTCCCTTCTCCCTTGCCTTCCCTTCTCCCTTCCCTTCTCCCTTGCCTTCCCTTCTCCCTTCCCTTGTCCCTTCCCTTCCCTTCTCCCTTGCCTTCCCTTCTCCCTTGCCTTCCCTTCACCCTTCCCTTCACCTTCCCTTCCCTTCTCCCTTCACTTCTCCCTTGCCTTCCCTTCTCCCTTCCCTTCACCCTTGCCTTCCCTTCTCCCTTCCCTTATCCCTTACCTTCCCTTCTCCCTTCCCTTCTCCCTTCCCTTCTCCCTTCCCTTCTCCCTTCCCTTCACCCTTGCCTTCCCTTCTTCCTTCCCTTATCCCTTACCTTCCCTTTCCCTTCCCTTCTCCCTTCCCTTCTCCCTTCCCTTCTCCCTTCCCTTCTCCCTTGTCTTCCCATCTCCCTTCCCTTCTCCCTTCCCTTATCCCTTGCCTTCCCTTCTCCCTTCCCTTCCCTTCTCCCTTCCCTTCTCCTTTCCCTTCCCTTCTCCCTTCCCTTCCCTTTTCCCTTCCCTTCTCCCTTGCCTTCCCTTCTCCCATGCCTACCCTTCTCCCTTCCCTTCTCCCTTGCCTTCCCTTCTCCGCTCCCTTCCCCTCTCCCTTCCCTTCTCCCTTCCCTTCTCCCTTGCCTTCCCTTCTCCCTTCCCTTCTCCCTTCCCTTCTCCCTTGCCTTCTCTTCTCCCTTCCCCTCTCCCTTGCTTCCCTTCTCCCTTGCCTTCACTTCTCCCTTCCCTTCCCTTCTCCCTTGCCTTCACTTCTCACTTCCCTTCCCTTCTCCCTTGCCTTCCCTTCTCCCTTGCCTACACTTCTCCCTTCCCTTCTCCCTTGCCATCCCTTCTCCCTTCCTTCTCCCTTACCTTCCCTTCTCCCTTGCCTTCCCTTCTCCCTTCCCTTCTCACTTGCTTTCCCTTCTCCTTTGCCTTACCTTCTCCCTTCCCTTCTCCCTTGCCTTCCCTTCTCCCTACCCTTCCCTTCTCCCTTCCCTTATCCTTTGCCTTCCCTTCTCCCTTCCCTTCTCCCTTGTCTTCCCATCTCCCTTCCCTTCTACCTTGCCTTCCCTTCTCCCTTCCCTTGTCCCTTCCCTTCCCTTCTCCCTTGCCTTCCCTTCTCCCATCCCTTCTCCCTTCCCTTCTCCCTTGCCTTCCCTTCTCCCTTCCCTTCCCTTCTCCCTTCCCTTCTCCCTTGACTTCCCATCTCCCTTCCCTTCTCCCTTGCCTTTCCTTCCCCTTCCCTTCCCTTCTCCCTTCCCTTCTCCCTTCCCTTCCCTTCTCCCTTGCCTTCCCTTCTCCCATCCCTTCTCCCTTCCCTTCTCCCTTGCCTTCCCTTCTCCCTTCCCATCTCCCTTGACTTCCCTTCTCCCTTCCCTTCTCCCTTGCCTTCCCTTCTCCCTTAACTTCTCCCTTCCCCCTTCCCTTCTCCCTTCCCTTCCCTTCTCCCTTGCCTTCCCCTCTCCCTTCCCTTCCCTTCTCCCTTGCCTTCCCTTCTCCCTTGCCTACACTTCTCCCTTCCCTTCTCCCTTGCCTGCCTTTCTCCCTTCCCTTCCCTTCTCCCTTCCCTTCTCCCTTGCCTTCCCTTCTCCCTTCCCTTCCCTTCTCCCTTCCCTTCTCCCTAACCTTCTCCCTTGCCTTACCTTCTCTCTTCCCTTCTCCCTTCCCTTCTACCTTGCCTTCCCTTCTCCCTTCCCTTCCCTTCTCCCTTGCCTTCACTTCTCACTTCCCTTCCCTTCTCCCTTGCCTTCCCTTCTCCCTTCCCTTCTCCCTTGCTTTCCCTTCTCCTTTGCCTTCCCTTCTCCCTTCCCTTCTCCCTTGCCTTCCCTTCTCCCTTCCCTTCTCCCTTGCCTTCCCTTCTCCCTTCCCTTCTCCCTTGCCTTCCCTTTTCCCTTCCCTTCTCCCTTCCCTTCCCTTCTCCCTTGCCTTCCCTTCTCCCTTCCCTTGTCCCTTCCCTTCCCTTCTCCCTTGCCTTCCCTTCTCCCTTCCCTTCTCCCTTGCCTTCCCTTCTCCCTTCCCTTCTCCCTTGCCTTCCCTTCTCCCTTGCCTTCCCTTCTCCCTTCCCTTCCCTTCACCCTTCCCTTCTCTTCTCCCTTTCCTTTTCCCTTGCCTTCCCTTCTCCCTTCACTTCCCTTCTTC
This sequence comes from Jaculus jaculus, assembly GCF_020740685.1. Classification (NCBI taxonomy): domain Eukaryota; kingdom Metazoa; phylum Chordata; class Mammalia; order Rodentia; family Dipodidae; genus Jaculus; species Jaculus jaculus. The sequence continues at coordinate 39,481,009 of NC_059120.1, forward strand.
CTTCCCTATCCTTTGTCTTCCCTTCTCCCTTCCCTTCTCCCTTCCCTTCTCCTTGTCTTCCCATCTCCCTTCCCTTCTCCCTTGCCTTCGCTTCTCCCTTCCCTTCTCCCTTGCCTTCCCTTCTCCCTTCCATTCTCCCTTGCCTTCCCTTCTCCCTTCCCTTCTCCCTTCCCTTCCCTTCTCCCTTGCCTTCCCTTCTCCCTTCCATTGTAGCTTCCCTTCCCTTCTCCCTTGCCTTCCCTTCTCCCTTGCCTTCCCTTCTCCCTTGCCTACCCTTCTCCCTTCCCTTCCCGTCTCCCTTGCCTTCCCTTCTCCCTTCCCTTCTCCCTTCCCTTCCCTTCTCCCTTGCCTTCCCTTCTCCCATCCCTTCTCCCTTTCCTTCTCCCTTGCCTTCCCTTCTCCCTTCCCATCTCCCTTGACTTCCCTTCTCCCTTCCCTTCTCCCTTGCCTTCCCTTCTCCCTTCCCTTCCCTTCTCCCTTCCCTTCTCCCTTGACTTCCCATCTCCCTTCCCTTCTCCCTTGCCTTCCCTTCCCCTTCCCTTCCCTTCTCCCTTCCCTTCTGCCTTCCCTTCCCTTCTCCCTTGCCTTCCCTTCTCCCATCCCTTCTCCCTTCCCATCTCCCTTGACTTCCCTTCTCCCTTCCCTTCTCCCTTGCCTTCCCTTCTCCCTTAACTTCTCCCTTCCCCCTTCCCTTCTCCCTTCCCTTCCCTTCTCCCTTGCCTTCCCCTCTCCCTTCCCTTCCCTTCTCCCTTGCCTTCCCTTCTCCCTTGCCTACCCTTCTCCCTTCCCTTCTCCCTTGCCTGCCTTTCTCCCTTCCCTTCCCTTCTCCCTTCCCTTCTCCCTTGCCTTCTCTTCTCCCTTCCCTTCCCTTCTCCCTTCCCTTCTCCCTTACCTTCTCCCTTGCCTTACCTTCTCTCTTCCCTTCTCCCTTCCCTTCTACCTTGCCTTCCCTTCTCCTTTGCCTTCCCTTCTCCCTTCCCTTCTCCCTTGCCTTCCCTTCTCCCTTCCCTTCTCCCTTGCCTTCCCTTCTCCCTTCCCTTCTCCCTTGCCTTCCCTTCTCCCTTCCCTTCTCCCTTCCCTTCGCTTCTCCCTTGCCTTCCCTTCTCCCTTCCCTTGTCCCTTCCCTTCCCTTCTCCCTTGCCTTCCCTTCTCCCTTCCCTTCTCCCTTGCCTTCCCTTCTCCCTTCCCTTGTCCCTTCCCTTCCCTTCTCCCTTGCCTTCCCTTCTCCCTTCCCTTTTCCCTTCCCTTCCCTTCTCCCTTGCCTTCACTTCTCACTTCCCTTCCCTTCTCCCTTGCCTTCCCTTCTCCCTTCCCTTCTCTCTTGCTTTCCCTTCTCCTTTGCCTTCCCTTCTCCCTTCCCTTCTCCCTTGCCTTCCCTTCTCCCTTCCCTTCTCCCTTGCCTTCCCTTCTCCCTTCCCTTCTCCCTTGCCTTCCCTTCTCCCTTCCCTTCTCCCTTCCCTTCCCTTCTCCCTTGCCTTCCCTTCTCCCTTCCCTTGTCCCTTCCCTTCCCTTCTCCCTTGCCTTCCCTTCTCCCTTCCCTTCTCCCTTGCCTTCCCTTCTCCCTTCCCTTCTCCCTTGCCTTCCCTTCTCCCTTGCCTTCCCTTCTCCCTTGCCTTCCCTTCTCCCTTCCCTTCCCTTCACCCTTCCCTTCTCTTCTCCCTTTCCTTCTCCCTTGCCTTCCCTTCTCCCTTCACTTTCCTTCTCCCTTCCCTATCCTTTGTCTTCCCTTCTCCCTTCCCTTCTCCCTTCCCTTCTCCTTGTCTTCCCATCTCCCTTCCCTTCTCCCTTGCCTTCCCTTCTCCCTTCCCTTCTCCCTTGCCTTCCCTTCTCCCTTCCATTCTCCCTTGCCTTCCCTTCTCCCTTCCCTTCTCCCTCCCTTCCCTTCTCCCTTGCCTTCCCTTCTCCCTTCCATTGTCCCTTCCCTTCCCTTCTCCCTTGCCTTCCCTTCTCCCTTGCCTACCCTTCTCCCTTCCCTTCCTGTCTCCCTTGCCTTCCCTTCTCCCTTCCCTTCTCCCTTCCCTTCCCTTCTCCCTTGCCTTCCCTTCTCCCTTCCCTTCTCCCTTCCCTTCTCCCTTGCCTTCCCTTCTCCCTTCCCTTCTCCCTTCCCTTCTCCCTTGCCTTCCCTTCTACCTTCCCTTCTCTCTTGCCTTCCCTTCTCCCTTCCCTTCTCCCTTGCCTTCCCTTCTCCCTTCCCTTCTCCCTTGCCTTCCCTTCTCCCTTAACTCTCCCTTCTCCATTCCCTTCTCCCTTCCCTTCCCTTCTCCCTTGCCTTCCCTTCTACATTCCCTTCTCCTTTGCCTTCCCTTCTCCCTTCCCTTCTCCGTTGCCTTCCCTTCTCCCTTCCCTTCTCCCGTGCCTTCCCTTGTCCCTTCCCTTCCCTTCTCCCTTGCCTTCCCTTCTCCCTTCCCTTCTCCCTTCCCTTCTCCCTTGCTTTCCTTCTCCCTTGCCTTCCCTTCTCCCTTGCCTTCACTTCTCCCTTCCCTTCTAACTTGCCTTCACTTCTCCCTTCCCTTCCATTCTCCCTTCCCTTCTCCCTTCCCTTCCCTTCTCCCTTGCCTTCCCTTCTCCCTTCGCTTCCCTTCACCCTTCCCTTCCCTTCTCCCTTCCCTTCTCCCTTGCCTTCCCTTCTCCCTTCCCTTCCCATCTCCCTTCCCTTATCCCTTGCCTTCCCTTCTCCCTTCCCTTCTCCCTTCCCTTCTCCCTTCGCTTCTCCCTTGTCTTCCCTTCTCCCTTCCCTTCTCCCTTGCCTTCCCTTCTCCCTTCCCTTCTCCCTTGCCTTCCCTTCTCCCTTCCCTTCTCCCTTCCCTTCCCTTCTCCCTTGCCTTCCCTTCTCCCTTCCCTTGTCCCTTCAATTCCCTTCTCCCTTGCCTTCCCTTCTCCCTTCCCTTCTCCCTTGCCTTCCCTTCTCCCTTCCCTTCTCCCTTGCCTTCCCATATCCTTTCCCTTCTCCCTTGCCTTCCCTTCTCCCTTCCCTTCTCCCTTCCCTTGTCCCTTGCCTTCGCTTCTCCCTTCCCTTCCCTTCTCCCTTCCCTTCTCCCTTGCCTTCCCTTCTCCCTTCCCTTCTCCCTTGCCTTCCCTTCTCCTTTGCCTTCCCTTCTCCCTTCCCTTCCCTTCTCCCTTGCCTTCCCTTCTCCCTTGCCTTCCCTTCTCCCTTCCCTTCTCCCTTTCCCTTCCCTTCTCCCTTGCCTTCGCTTCTCCCTTCCCTTCTCCCTTGCCTTCCCTTCTCCCTTCCCTTCTCCCTTGCCTTCCCTTCTCCCTTCCCTTCCCTTCTCCCTTGCCTTCCCTTCTCCCTTCCCTTCTCCCTTCCCTTCTCCCTTGCCTTCCCTTCTCCCTTGCCTTCCCTTCTCCCTTCCCACACCTTCTACCTTCCTTCGCTTCTTCCTTTCCTATCCTTCTCTCTTTCTTCCCTTCTCCCTTCCTTTCCCTTCTTCCTTCCCTTCCCTTCTCCCTTGCCTTCTCTTCTCCCTTCCCTTCTCCCTTCCCTTCTCCCTTGCCTTCCCTTGTCCCTTCCCTTCCCTTCTCCCTTGCCTTCCCTTATCCCTTCCCTTCTCCCTTCCCTTCTCCCTTGCTTCCCTTCTCCCTTGCCTTCCCTTCTCCCTTGCCTTCACTTCTCCCTTCCCTTCTCCCTTGCCTTCACTTCTCCCTTCCCTTCCATTCTCCCTTCCCTTCTCCCTTGCCTTCCCTTCTCCCTTCCCTTCTCCCTTGCCTTCCCTTCTCCCTTCCCTTCCCTTCTCCCTTGCCTTCCCTTCTCCCTTCCCTTCTCCCTTCCCTTCTCCCTTGCCTTCCCTTCTCCCTTGCCTTCCCTTCTCCCTTCCCACACCTTCTACCTTCCTTCGCTTCTTCCTTTCCTATCCTTCTCTCTTTCTTCCCTTCTCCCTTCCTTTCCCTTCTTCCTTCCCTTCCCTTCTCCCTTGCCTTCTCTTCTCCCTTCCCTTCTCCCTTCCCTTCTCCCTTGCCTTCCCTTGTCCCTTCCCTTCCCTTCTCCCTTGCCTTCCCTTATCCCTTCCCTTCTCCCTTCCCTTCTCCCTTGCTTCCCTTCTCCCTTGCCTTCCCTTCTCCCTTGCCTTCACTTCTCCCTTCCCTTCTCCCTTGCCTTCACTTCTCCCTTCCCTTCCATTCTCCCTTCCCTTCTCCCTTGCCTTCCCTTCTCCCTTCCCTTCTCCCTTGCCTTCCCTTCTCCCTTGCCTTCCCTTCTCCCTTCGCTTCCCTTCACCCTTCCCTTCCCTTCTCCCTTCCCTTCTCCCTTGCCTTCCCTTCTCCCTTCCCTTCCCTTCTCCCTTCCCTTATCCCTTGCCTTCCCTTCTCCCTTCCCTTCTCCCTTCCCTTCTCCCTTCGCTTCTCCCTTGTCTTCCCTTCTCCCTTCCCTTCTCCCTTGCCTTCCCTTCTCCCTTCCTTTCTCCCTTGCCTTCCCTTCTCCCTTCCCTTCTCCCTTCCCTTCCCTTCTCCCTTGCCTTCCCTTCTCCCTTCCCTTGTCCCTTCCATTCCCTTCTCCCTTGCCTTCCCTTCTCCCTTCCCTTCTCCCTTCCCTTCTCCCTTGCCTTCCCTTCTCCCTTCCCTTCTCCCTTGCCTTCCCTTCTCCCTTCCCTTCTCCCTTGCCTTCCCATCTCCTTTCCCTTCTCCCTTGCCTTCCCTTCTCCCTTCCCTTCTCCCTTCCCTTCTCCCTTGCCTTCCCTTCTCCCTTCCCTTCCCTTCTCCCTTCCCTTCTCCCTTGCCTTCCCTTCTCCTTTGCCTTCCCTTCTCCCTTCCCTTCCCTTCTCCCTTCCCTTATCCCTTGCCTTCCCTTCTCCCTTGCCTTCCCTTCTCCCTTTCCCTTCCCTTCTCCCTTGCCTTCGCTTCTCCCTTCCCTTCTCCCTTGCCTTCCCTTCTCCCTTCCCTTCTATCTTGCCTTCCCTTCTCCCTTCCCTTCCCTTCTCCCTTGCCTTCCCTTCTCCCTTCCCTTCTCCCTTCCCTTCTCCCTTACCTTCCCTTCTCCCTTGCCTTCCCTTCTCCCTTCCCAACCCTTCTCCCTTCCTTCGCTTCTTCCTTTCCTTTCCTTCTCTCTTTCTTCCCTTCTCCCTTCCTTTCCCTTCTTCCTTCCCTTCCCTTCTCCCTTGCCTTCTCTTCTCCCTTCCCTTCTCCCTTCCCTTCTCCCTTGCCTTCCCTTCTCCCTTCCCTTCCCTTCTCCCTTCCCTTCTCCCTTGCCTTCCCATCTCCCTTCCCTTCTCCCTTGCCTTCCCTTCTCCGTTCCCTTCTCCCTTGCCTTCCCTTCTCCCTTGCCTTCCCTTCTCCCTTGCCTTCCCTTCTCCCTTCCCTTCTCCCTTGCCTTCCTTTCTCCCTTCCCTTCTCCCTTGACTTCCCTTATCCCTTCCTTTCTCCCTTGCCATCCCTTCTCCCTTCCCTTCTCCCTTCCCTTCTCCCTTCACTTCTCCCTTGCCTTCCCTTCTCCCTCACCTTCTCCCTTCCCTTCTCCCTTAACTTCTCCCTTCTCTTCCCTTCTCCCTTGCTTTCCCTTCACCCTTCCCTTCCCTTCTCCCTTCCCTTCTCCCTTTCTTCCCTTCTCCCTTGCCTACCCTTCTCCCTTCCCTTCTCCCTTGCCTTCCTTCTCCTTTCCCTTCTCCCTTGCCTTCCCTTCTCCCTTCCCTTCTCCCTTGCCTTCCCTTCTCCCTTCCCTTCCCTTCTCCCTTCCCTTAACCCTTGCCTTCCTTCTCCCTTCCCTTCTCCCTTGTCTTCCCTTCTCCCTTCCCTTTTCCCTTGCCTTCCCTTCTCCTTTCCCTTCTCCCTTGCCTTCCCTTCTCCCTTCCCTTCCCTTCTCCCTTGCCTTCCCTTCTCCCTTCCCTTGCCCCTTCCCTTCCCTTCTCCCTTGCCTTCCCTTCTCCCTTGCCATCCCTTTTCCCTTCCCTTCTCTTCTCCCTTCCCTTCTCCCTTGCCTTCTCCCTTGCCTTCCCTTCTCCCTTGCCTTCCCTTCTCCCTTACCTTCTCCCTTGCCTTCTCTTCTCCCTTCCCTTCTCCCTTGCCTTCCCTTCTCCCTTGCCTTCCCTTCTCCCTTTTCTTCTCCCTTTCCCTTCCCTTCTCCCTTGCCTTCGCTTCTCCCTTCCCTTCTCCCTTACCTTCCCTTCTCCCTTCCCTTCTCCCTTGCCTTCCCTTCTCCCTTCCTTTCCCTTCTCCCTTGCCTTCCCTTCTGCCTTCCCTTCTCCCTTGCCTTCCCTTCTCCCTTGCCTTCCCTTCTCCCTTGCCTTCCCTTCTCCCTTGCCTTCCCTTCTCCCTTGCCTTCCCTTGTCCCTTCCCTTTCCTTCTCCCTTCCCTTCTCCCTTCCCTTCTCCCTTTCCTTCCCTTTTTCCTTCCCTTCCATTCTCCCTTCCCTTCTCCCTTGCCTTCACTTCTCCCTCCCCTTCTCTCTTGCCTTCCCTTCTCCCTTCCTTTCTCCCTTCCCTTCCCTTCTCCCTTCCCTTCCCTTCTTCCTTTTCTTCTCCCTCAACTTCCCTTCTCCCTTGCCTTCCCTGCTTCCTTCCCTTCCTTTCTCCCTCGCCTTCCATTCTCCCTTCCCTTCCCTTCTCCTTTCCCTTCTCGCTTCCCTTTCCTTCTTCCTTCCCTTCCCCTCTCCCTTACCTTCCGTCTTCCTTCCCTTCTCATCTTGCTTGCTTTTCCTTCCCCCTTGCCTTCTCTTCTCCCTTGCCTTCCTTTCTCCTTCACCTTCCCTTCCCTTCTCCCTTTCCTTCCTTACTCCCTTTCTTTCCCTTCTCCCTCGCCTTCTCTTCTCCCTTCCCTTCTCCCTCAACTTCCCTTCTCCCTTGCCTCCCCTTCTCCCTTCCCTTCTTCTTTCCTTTCCTTTCTCCCTTCCCTTCCCTTTTTTTCCACCTTCCCTTCTCCTTTCCTTCCCTTCTCTCTCATCTTCCCTTTTACCTCGACTTCCCTTCTCCTTTGCCTTCCCTTTTCCTTGCATATCCTTCTCCCTTGCCTCCTCTTCTCCCTTGCGTTCCCTTCTCCCTTCCCTCTCCCTTGTCTTCCCTTCTCTCTTCCCTCTCCCTTGTCTTCCCTTCTCTCTTTTCTCCCTTGCCTTCTCTTCTCCCTTCCCTTCTCCCTCGCATTACCTTCTCCCTTCCCTTCCCTTCTCCCTTTCCTTCCCTTCTCCCTTCCCTTCTCCCTCAACTTCCCTTCTACCTTGCCTTCCCTCCTCCTTTGCCTTCCCTTCACCCTGAGTACCCTTCTCCCTTGCCACCTCTTCTCCCTCACCTTCCCTTCTCCCTCGTCTTCCCTTCTCCCTCACCTTCCCTTCTCCCTTGTCTTCCCTTCTCCCTTCCCTTCCCTTCTCCCTTCCATTCTCTCATGCCTTCCCTTCTCCCTTGCCTTCCCTTCTCCCTTGCCTTCCCTTCTCCCTTGCCTTCCCTTCTCCCTTGCCTATCCTACTCTCTTGCCTTCCCGTCCCCCTTTCCTTTCCTTCTCCTTTGCTTCTTTCCTCCTCTTCTCCCCTGTCTTCCCTTTCGTTCTCTCTTCCCTTCCCTTCTCTCTTCTCTTCCCTTCTTTTCCCATCTCTTTTCCCTTCTTTCCCTTCTCTATTCCCCTCTTTTCATTTCCTTTTCTCATTCCTTCTACATTTCCTTCCCTCCTCCTTTCTCTTGTAGTATCTTTTCCTTCCCTTCCTTTTCCTTTCTCTTCTTTCTTTCCTTTCTTTCTATTCCCTTCTTCCTTCACTTCCCTTCTCCTTTCCCTTTTTCCTCTGTTCTCTTCTTCTTTTCTTCCTCTATTCTTCCTTTCTCTCTTTTCTTCCATCTACTTCTCTGTTCTTTTTTCCTTTCCCTTCTTTCTTTCCCTTCCGTTTTTTCTTTCTTTCCCTTGTTTTCTTCCTTCTGTTCCCTCCTCTTGTATTTTTCTCTCCTGTCTTCATTTCTTTATCTTCTCTTTATTTCTTTCTTCTTTTCTCCTTTCTTTCTTTCTTTCTTTTTTCTTCTAGTGTCTCATGTCCAGGGAATGGGCTTTTAAATAGTAGTTATAGTTTATGCTATCGCTAATACTATGTCTAAGTTAAAGCATCTGTACTGGTGAACACCAACCATTGCCACTATATGTATATGTATATATAATTTAAATATATATCAGTCTGATTGATAATACTACTAATGGTGTGTACAGGTGATAGTGTCTCCATTGGTGGATCCTAGTGAAGGCATTGCCAAAACTTAGATCCAGCTATGACATCCCTAATTGCAGGGGCCAATCAATGTCACCTATAATGATGAGGGCAAGGAATTGCCACTTAATATTTTTCTTCTTTATATTTTGACAGGGTCTCTTAAAATCCAGATGATGGCATCCTTAATGATAGGTCAAGTGATGGCATTCCCAATGGTGGACCAAGTGATGGCAGTTCCCATGGCCAAGCCCAGGCTGTAGCATCTCAGAAGGCAGGGGCATGTGATGGTTTATAGGATAGGTTCAGGTAATGGCATGTTTCATGGTGGGTCCTGATGATGACGTCTGCAATGGTCAGACCCAGTCTATGACATCACCTCAAGCAGTCTGTTAGCTTTCAGTCATCATTTTTTCCTCCTATTATGATGGTCTTGTGTATGTAGTGTCAGGTACTGCAAGGTCATGGTTATCCAGGCTATTTTGTGTCTGGAAGAGTGCACAATAAAGAGACCAACCCACCCCTTGGCCCTTACATTCTTTCCACCTCTTCTGCAATGGAGCCTGAGCCTTGAAAGGTGTGATAGAGATGTTTCAGTGCAGAGCATGTCTCTGTCACTTTTGCTCAGCACTATGGTGCCTTTCAGTCACCAAATGGCATCTTTCATTGTGTGCAATTGATGGCATCTTGCAAAGTTAGCATAGTCTCCCATATCTATAATGATGGGAAACAGGTAATGACAACTCTAATAGTGGGTGTAGGTGATGCCTTCTCTAATGGCCATGGCCAGCCTATTCCACCTCTCATGATTGGTTCAACCTATTGTATCCATAACACTGAGGACCAGGTAAGAGCATCTCTAACTCTTTCTTTCCTTCTTTCTTCCTTTTTTTGTGTGGTTTTCCAGGTAGGGATTCATTCTCACCAAGGCTAAAATGCTGGGGTTAAAGGTATTCACAACCATGCCTGGCCCAGCTCTCTCCCTACCCTCCAGGCTGGCCTTGAACTCACAGTAATCCTCCCACTGTGCCTCCTGAGTGCTGAGATTAAAGGTGTGTGCCACCATGCTGGGCTTTCCTTTTTTTTTTTTTTAAGTTAGTTTTATTTATGTATTTGAGAGAGAAAGAGGGACAGGTAGAGGTTGAGGTGGGAGGAGAAGACAGAGGAAGAGAATGGGCATGCCAGGGCCTCCCGCTGATGCAAACTACATCTACATCCAGACACATTCACCACCTTGTGCATCTCACTTATGTTGTGGGTCTTGGGAATCGAACTGAGATTCTTTGGCTTTTCAGGCAAATGCCTTAACAGCTAAGCCATCTCTCTGTCCTTTCTTTTTCTTTTTTCCTTTTTTTGTTTTGTTTTGTTTTGTTTTTCAAGGTAGAGTCTCACTCTCTAGCCCAGGCTGACCTGGAATTCACTCAGTAGTCTCAGGGTGGCCTCAAACTCATAGTGATCCATCCACCTCTAAGGCCCGCACCACCACACCTGGCTCCTTTTTGTTGTTGTTTTCTAGAACAGGGTCTCATGTCCAGGGAATCAACTCTTACATGGTGTGTACAGTTGATGACATCTTCAATGCTAGGTTTAGGTAAGACATCTCTAATGGTGAACACTAATCTTTGTCAGCTATATATTTTTTCTTTTTTTTAAAAAAATAGAAGATCTCAAGTATTCCAAGTGATAACATTTCTAATGGTGTGTACAGGTGATTACATCTCCTTTCCAAGTGATGGCATTTGCAAAGGTTAGACAGCACCTCAATCTGTCTCACTTTCATTTATTTACCTTTTTTTCCTTTTTTCTTTTTTTCTTTTCTTGAGGTAGGTTCTTGCTGTAGCCCAGCCGGACCTGGAATTCACTATGTAGTCTCAGCCTGGCCTCACATTCATGGTGATCCTACCTCAGCCTCCCAAGTCCTGTGATTAAAGGTGTGTGCCACCAAGCCTGCAAAGATTTTCTTTTTTCTTTCTTTTTTTTTTTTTTTTTTTTTTTGTTGTTGTTGTTTTTTCCAGATAGGGTCTCACTCTAGCCCAGGCTACCTAAAATTCACCATGTAGTCTCAGTCAGGCCTTGAACTCAAGGCAGTCATCCTACCTCTGTCTTCTGAGTGCTTGGATTAAAAGTGTGTGCCGCCAGACCTGGCTTCTCTTTTAATGTCATCTTTTCCTTGTATTATGATTGCCTTGTGTCAGTTGTACCAGGCACGTGAGGTCATGGATATCCAGGCCATTTTGTGTCTGGAAGAGTGCATGGTAAAAAGTCCAACCCTTCCTTTGGCTCTTACATTCTTTCTGCTACCTCTTCCACAATGGACTCTGAGCCTTGGAAGGTGTGATAGACATGTTTCAGTGCTAAGCACTCCTCTGTCACTTCTGCTCAGCACTATGGTGTTTTTTCAGTCACTCAACATGTCACCAAATGACATCTTTTGTTGTGTGAGGTGAAGGCATCTTGCATGGTTGGGCCCAGTCTATCAAAGCTATAATGGTGGGGGACATGTAATGACATATCTAATGATGGGTGTAGGTGATGTCCCCCCTACTGGCAATGGCCAGTCTATTCCATATCTTATGATCAGATCAGGCCATGGCATCCTTAATACTGTGGGCCAGGCCTCTCTAAAGGTATGAGCAACAGTCATTGTAAGTGATTTTTTTTTCTTCCTTTTCTTTTTCCAGGTAGGGTCTCACTCTAGCCCATGCTAGCCAGGAATTCACTATGTAGTCTCAGGGTGGCCTCAAGGACACAGCAGTTCTCCTACTTCTGCTTCTCAAGTGCTGGGATTAAAGATATGCACCACCATGTCTGGCTCTCTCATTTTTTTTTTTTAAACAGGGTCACATGTCCCAGGCATTGATTCTTAAATGGCAGGTACAATTGATGACATCTCCAATGCTGGTCTAGGTTAAGGCATCTTTCTTCCCTAAGTAGACTTCTACTTAGATGTGACTTAGGTGAATCCTTTCCTTCCAGAAGACAAGAACCAAGGACAAACACCCAGTTACGTATCTGCAGAATCTAAGTAATGCTGTACCTATAAACCTTTCATATAGATTATTTGATGAAACATGCCATTATGTATGTAATAAAACCTCAAAACCTGAAAGTACAAAGATCTACTTTTGAGCAAGACATTCATTGTGAATTTGTACATCTGAAAGTTTCAATGTGTCCTCTTTGTGTACTATTGGAGTTCGAATACTGCTGAGAAATTATGAGAATGTATAAAACATACCATACTGATTTTACTTGAAAAAAAATTGCAGTTACCATCTGTGCCAACTAGATTCTTAATAGATCCAGCCCGTTTTCCACATATGTTCTTGTGATAACTAATGACAGTTAGTGGCCATCTTTAGTTTGGACACTGGCACTTGTGTTTCCTTTCTAAACCCACACATTTATCCTGCCTGCCAAATTTCTCTCAACATCTCCCTGTAACCTACTGTCATTGCCCGGGGGTAGTGTCTGATTATCAAGTTTCACTTCCTTGACTTCTCATTTGATCCATTCTCATCCTCCAGCCATTGTGAGGAGGGTGGGAATGAGGTGTTCATGGTGAGAGGCTACCCATGCTTCCAAATTCTGCCTTTGGTGAGTTTTTGTTTCTTTTCTATTACATAATGTGAGGGCTCTGGTACCTCGTCACAAGGCCGATGTGTACTCCTGGTTTTCACTGATAGTGCCCGGGAGGAGCTTCTGCCTGGTTGGCAGCAGTCTACGTGTGATGAAAGCGCATACCTGCTCTTTCCAGGTCCCGGCCCATCCTGCCGTCAGCAGTGGCCACTTACCACCTTCTTCTGCTGGCTCAGTGATCCTGCAGGGCACTGCTCCCTCGGCACTCTTTGCCTCCAGTTCTTCCTTAAGGCTGCTGGCCAGTCTCTCTCTCCTCTGAACAATTCATCAGATGATGTTATTAAAATTTTGTTTGCTGTTGTTTATTTGCAAGATTTGCCCACACTAGGGCAAACACAGATAACTTGAAAGATTCTTTACTTTGTATTTTTTACTAGAAGGGGAGAGAGAGAGGCAGATAGAGAGAAAGAATGAACATTCCAGGGTCTCTTACCACTGCAAACAAACTCTAGATGCATGCATCACCTTGTGCATCTGGCTTACATAGGTCCTGCGGAATCGAACCTGGGTCCTTAGACTTTGCAGGCAAGTGTTTTAACTGCTAAGCCATCTCTCCAGCCCAAGATTCTTTTTTTTTTTTTTTTTTTTTTTTTTTGTTTCTCAAGGTAGGGTCTCATTCTAGCTCAGGCTGACCTGGAATTCACTATGTAGTCTCAGGGTAGCCTTGAACTCATGGCCATCCTCCTGCCTCTGCCTTAGGAGTGCTGGGGTTAAGGCATGTGCCACCACTCCTGGCCAAAGTCAAGTTTTGATGGCAAGCAAGCATGTTCTGCAAGGAATCTACTATTAGGTTTCTACTAAAAGCATGTCCAGTTATCTAGGAGTGCTTTTTTTTTAAGCCTTCAATAAAAATTGTATGAATTATTTTTCTAGGAAATGCATGAATCAAGTATTTAGAATTTTTTCACAGTAAACATATTACCTTGTAAATAGGACTACAGAGATTGCTTTGTGATTAAGGTGCTTCCCTGTGAAGCCTAAAGACCCAGGTTCAGTTCCCTAGTACCCACATAAGCCAGATACACAAGGTGACACATGTGTCTTAAGTTCACTTGTAGTGGCTAGAGGTCCTGGTATACTCATTCTCTCTATCCATATATATAACTGAAATAAAAATGAAACATTAGAAGATAATATTAGCTTGTAATTATGTGAGCCAATTTAAATGCAATTCCAAGAGTTGAAACAGATTATTGAAAAGATATGGAGGAAAATATTTACCTGAATATTTTTCATCAAAATTGTCCCATTATTCCTTATCTGATTATTAAAATGAGAGTTTAGAATAAAATGATAATACAGGGCTGGAGAGAAGTCTTAGTGGTTAAGCACTTGCCTGAGAAACTTAAGGACCCAGGTTTGATTCCCCAGTACCCACATAAGCCAGATGCACAAGGTGGTACATTTGTCTAGAGTTTGTTCGCAGTGGCTAGATGCCTGGCGCACCTATCCATTCGATCTGCCTCTCTCTCTTTCTCTCTCTCTCTCTCAAATGAATAAATAAATAAAATATTTAAAACAAGAGCCAGGCATGGTGGTACACACCTTTAATCCCAGTACTCAGGAGGCAGAGGGCAGAGGTAGAATGACCACCGTGAGTTCGAGGCCACACTAAGACTACATAGTGAACTCCAAGTCAGCCTGGTCTAGAGTGAGACCCTACTTTGAAACCCCCCCCAAAAAAAATTAAAACAAAATAAAATGACAAGAAAAATTATGAGTGTATCTTAATGTCATTATCTCTGTTCTGCCTGAGGCAGACCTGGAACTGGGAGGAGGTCATTTTCTTCTAGAATGATAGTCTTTGGTCAGTATGTTCATTTATAATTGAAGTTACCTTAAAATAAGCTGTGATTAGTGCTGGGGACATGGCACAGTGGTTAAAGACGCTTGCTTGCCAAGGCTGCTGCTCCAGGTTCAATTCCCTAGATCCCATGGAAAAGCCAGATGCACAAACTAGCACATGCATCTGAAGTCCATTGGCAGCGGTGCACTCATGTTCTCTGTCAAGTAAATCAGTAAAAGCATTTACTTGTCTTAAAAGCAGTAATTAATGACCAAAGAATCTTAAGTGCTTATAGCAGCCAATATTACTAGTCACACATAGACATACTTGCAACTGGTGATGCTGCTGCGCACATCCCCGTCCTGATCCTCGGCCGGAGGAGCGGTGCCCAGGGGGCTAGAGCTGCCACCACGGCACACAGAACACAACGGTGCCATCGCATGCTGGATCTAAGCGGTTCACAAATTACGTGTGTAAATTCAGTCATTTCATTGAAGAAGGCAAGTTCATTATCTTCCCTTCAACAGGAAAAAAAGTAAGTAATCTGCACCATAATACATCCCAAGACACTATATGTATGTATATATATTTTGAGTGGGGGTTGAGATACAGTCTCACTCTGGCCCAGGCTAACCTGGAATTCACTATGTAATCTAAGGATGGCCTTGAACTCACAGTAATCTTACCACCACTGCCTCATGAGTGCTGGGATTAAAGGTGTGCACCACCAAGCCTGGCTTCAAAACAATACATTCTTAACATCATGAAATATTCCTTGCCTTCTGAATACAAAGTATTTTCCCAGTGGGGTTAAAAATCATCTCAAAGCCAGGCGTGGTGGCGCACACCTTTAATCCCAGCACTCGGGAGGCAGAGTGGGAGGATCACCATGAGTTCGAGGCCACCCTGAAACTACATAGTGAATTCCAGGTCAGCCTGAGCTAGAGTGAGACCCTACCTTGAAAAACCAAAAGATTAAAAAAAGAAAAGAAAAAAAAATTCATCATGATCTCTGCATTGTTTTAAGGGGCAGATTCTCTGGCCAGAAAAGGCAGCATACACTCGGGAAGCAGAGGGAGGATGACCATCATGAACCTAAAGTCAATCTGGGGGTACAGAGAGAGTTCCAGATCAGTCTGGGCTAGAAGGAAAAACCTACCTCGAAGACATAAACAAACAAAAAAATAATAAGAGGTCGATTCTCTTATCTACGTATTTCTAGAGTCAAATATTGCTCTACTCCCTACCTACACAGTGCCTTGGCAAAAGGGACTATGGCTGTACGAAATGGTCTTACATTATTTGGCAATAGGAGCATTGTTGCATACCAAGGACTGCCCAGCCGTGTTCAAGCCCTGCCAAACCCTGTCCCCTACATTTTCCTCCTCATCCCTGCCCTACCCGTTCCTAGCTATGCTCCGAGCCTGGCTCTCCCCACTCCTGACCCCTCCCTAGGCCTGCCACACCCCACTAGCTACTGATAGAGAAAGTTTGGTCATGGGTGCTGGTCCTTTTCTCAGGGGAGTAAGAAGCACTGGAGAGCTGTTACACGGCGCTGTGACTAGAGATCATAATTTACTCTAGGCCAGAAACCTACATGAAAGGATTTTGAACATTTCCGATACTCTGAGCTGACACGGTAGCCAGCCTCCTACCTTTGGGATCTGTCAAAGGGGGGCAGCTTGGGGCGACAGCTGAAGCAAACAGGCTGGAGGGAGACGGCAGCAGGCTTGCTGTGGCCAGTAGCCTCCTCTCTGCCCAATGCAGAGCTCCTTCCCTCCTTTCTTTCCCAAGTCCATGGCTCTGGACATTTGCTGGCTTCTGAGCTCACAGCCTGGGATCGCTGCCCCCTCTGAGTCCAGGACACTTAGTGTAGCCAGGGCAGTGTCATGGAGACCATTATGTGCTGGGAGGCATTATGAAGTGTCTGCCCTGTAGGAAGGGCACTGTGAAATAGGTCTTAGTAAAGGTTTTCAGGGTTGGATGTTTTAGGTCTTCCATGTCCCTGGGTGGTTTATTATTGAGACAGACAGGGCCAAGAACCCAGGCCTTGTGAATGGGGAGGTGTCTGCTCAGCTCTGTCCTGTCAGCAGCTAGCTCAGGGGCTCCTCTGCCAAGGTGGCCTCCCTGGTTTTACTGAGGGTCAAAGTGAAGACTCTGGTCCCTGGGCCACTGCTGCCCCACCAGGCTCCTCTCACTCAGCTTCATGGTCAGCTCCCAAGCGGCTGAGGGTTGGCTCCATGCTGCCTCTGCCTTGACAGGGGGAGGGTGGGGCAGTGACGTTCTGCGGTGTCCTGTAGCCAGGTGGGCGCTGATCCTCTTCCTGCAGGGCAAAAGCAGCACGGCAGGATGGTCCTGGGCACTGGGCTCCCCCAGCAGGTCTCTGAACTCAGAGTCGGCCAGGACTTTGACTGTCTGGTCATTGGGGAAAACAGCCTAGATTCAAACCTCACTTTTATATCAAAATAAAATCCAAGAGCTGGGAAGATTGCTCAGTGGTTAAGCATGCTTGTTTGTAAAGCCTGCTGGCCCAGGTTCAGTTCCCCAGTACCCACATAAAGCCAGATGTGCAAAGTGACGTGTGCATCTGGAGTTCATTTGCAGCAGCAAGAAGCCCTGGTGCATCTACACTTTCACTCTCTCTCTGTCCTCATACATAAATAATATTTAAAATAAAATCCAGAAATATCATCAAAAGTTCATGTAAAAAGTGGCACCATAAAAGAAATAGAAAAATCTGTTAAAATTTTAATAATTTTGGGATGGAGAGGACTTTATAAGTAAAACATAAAAGATTCAAATAGAAAGTAATGTTGGATTTTGCTATATAAAAATGAAAGCTTCTCATCAAAAAGAAATGTACCATTTAAAATATTGAATGAAAAAGAGCAAACTATGTATTTATGCAAACACACAACCCTATATAATAAAGTTAGTATCTTCAATATACAAAACGCTTTTACAGCCTAGAAAAAATAAGAGCTATCATTGGTAATGGAATTTGAGACAATTTTTACTTTTCTCTCTCTATGATTTTCTATAGTTTGATTTTTTTTGTTTGTTTGTTTGTTTTTCGAGGGTAGGGTCTCACTCTAGCCCAGGTTGCCCTGGAATTCACTCTGTAGTCTCAGGGTGGCCTTGAACTCAATCCTCCTATCTCTGCCTCCTGAATGCTGGGATTAAAGGCATACACCACCACAACTGACTTGTAGTTTTGACTTTTTTGTAATCGTAAGAGTTTTAATAGTAAGGGTAGAGGGCATTACTGAGACTTGAACCAGGGCCTCATGCATGCACACTATAAGTATTTTTAATATGTTAAATCTATTTCCAATTAAAAAAATTAAGTGTTAAATCTATTTCCAATTAAAAAAATTAAGTGTAGATGGGTATCTTCCTTAGTACTTAGATCTAAAAACCCAACATGCTTTTTCTAGAATCAGCCAGTGATTCTGCTTTGTACTGTTAATCATTATACATAGTTTTCAATCCATTCTCAGATGACATTAACACAAACAAAACATATGAGAAATAGTGTGTGGGGGTCATAAGACATAAATACAGACTGGCAGATCCTAAATGGAGACCATTTGGTTGTGTAGAAGCCTGATTTGAGGGGCTGGAGAGGTGGCCCAGCAGTTAAGGCACTTGCCTACAAATCCTAACCATCCAGGTTCGAGTCCTCAGTACCCACGCCAGATGCACAAAGTGGTACATATATCTGGCGTTTGTTTGCAATAGCTAGAGGTGCTGGCGTGCCCATATTCATTCTCTCTCTCTCCCTCCTTGCAAATAAAAAAAAAAAAAAGCCTGATTTTAATCTAAATCTTTGGACTAAATTTGGCTTTTAAAAAAAACAACTTTTTAAGGATAAGAATCCATCTAACAAGAGCTTTCACCTCTGAGACAGTTATTTTTAATGCCAAGGTCTTTCCTTCCTATTATAGGAGCCCCTTCCCCCCAACCTCCCTCCTTCTCCTGACAGCTAAGTTGTACCATTAAATAAAATGTTTGATTTAAATTTCAATTTTACTGAAGCTGCAGGTAGAATTAAAGGGATCATACAGATGAGCGATTTCATTGAATGTCACTTCACATAAATTTACATAAAACTTCAAAAACGCTACACAGCCTCTGAAAATTCTTCCGAAGGAGAGGGAGAAAAATGGATCTTTATTCAGCACCCCTGGTGTGTAAAGCATTAGAAGGAATGGCTTTGTTTATGTCATCTTGTTTATCCTTACAGCCAACAGATGACATCAGCAGTATCATGCTCATTTTATAGGGGACACAACAGTCCCTCAGAGATGGGATGGTCAGCAGGAAATTATACCCAAGTGACTCCCTTGACCTTCCTCCACCTCCACAGTCTCTCTCCAACAAAGCTACCTCCTAGTAGATGAGAACGTACACAGAGTAAGTACCCACTCAGTCCTGGAAGTCCTTTGCTGGTAGTCTTCAGACCTAGATGTATCCTCAATTGCTGGGAACCATCTGCATTGATCCCTGCCCATGCACTGTGGGGGTCACCCAGTGACTGCTCCTGATAAGAGTCCGGGGACCTCATCTTTTGTCTTGGCCAGGCCTACTGGAGTCCTGGCTTCCCCCCACCACCCCCACCGCTGCAAGAGGCTGCCTGTTTCAAAGACGCCAGGGTTTCAGGGTTGCGCGATTCCCACACTCGTGTCTAATGCTCGGGAGAGGGCAGCGTGGTCCAAGCCCTGGCCTGGCTCCGCACAAGTGACTGAGCCTCTCTAAGCTCAGCCCCTTCTCTGAAAACAGGAGATATTACACTTCCACACCTGGCAGTGGTGTGGATGTAACAATCAAAAGCACTAAAGTGCTTAGCACCGCACCTGGTGTGACAAATGCCTCATAAAGGGTCACCAGTGCTCTTGTGGCCTCCACTATCACAGCGGCCTGCGTTGTCTCCGAGGCCCACGCCATAACACTGCATATTCACCCTTTCCTGCTTTCCAGGCCTGCTAGACTCTCTCCTCCTGTCTTTGGGACACATTTCTCCCAGCCCATCCATAAAGCCTAGTGTCACTCAGGGCTATCCTGGATTCTAGGATAGCTCCAAATTAGGTACAAAGTTAATGCAACGGTAGGAACAAGTTTTCCTGAACCTAATACAACCCTAGGCTGCCAGGCTCATGGAATGAACATTGAACTGATAATGTCCCAGCAGGGTTGGAGAGATGGCTTCATGGTTAAGGCACTTGCCTGTGAAGCCTAAGGACCCAGGTTCGGTTCCCCAGTACTCACATAAGCCAGATGCACAAGGTAGCTCCTAATGGGCACACCCATTCCCTCCCTCTCTCTCTCTCTCTCTCTCTCTTTCTCTCTCTCTCTCTCTCCCCCTCTCTCTGCCTCTTTCACTAAAATAAATAAATGAAACATGTTTTTAAAAATTCCCTGATCAGGGCTGGAGGGATGGCTTAGCAGTTAAGGCATTTGCCTGCAAAGCCAAAGGACCCAGGTTCGATTCCCCAGGACCCACGTTAGCCAGATGCACAAGGGGGCAAATGCGTCTGGAGTTTGTTTGCAGTGGCTAGAGGCCCTGGAGTGCCCTTTTTTTTTTTTTCTCTCTCTCTCTCTCTCTCTCTCGGTCGAATAAATAAATAAAAAAATATTTTTTTAATTCCCTGATCAGGATTTCTTTTAAACAATTCTTCTTTTTTTATTTTTATTTGACAGAGAAAGAGGTAAAGAGAGAGAGAGCTAGAGAATGGGCACATGCCTGGGCCTGCAGCCACTGCAAACAAACTCCAGATGCATGAGCGCCCTTGTACATCTGGCTAATGTGGGTCCTGGGGAATTGAGCCTGGGTCCTTTGGCTTTGCAGGCAAACACCTTAACTGCTAAGCCATCCCTCCAGCCCTCTTTTTTTCTTTTTCTCATCTTTTAAAACGATACATATTGAGTTTGTATTTATTGTGAAATGGTAAAGCACGGAGTACAATATAGTCATATAAACTATATCATGCAACTGGCATGTATTGTCCCCTATCATTTTATAAAGTGAGATAATGTAGTCATAGCTTGCCATATGCAAATGGCACAAGAAAGGTAGTAGTCATCATTCAAACACCTGCAATTTGGGGCTGCCTGGACTTAAAACCTTATTCTACAAAAATTCTCAAAGTAAGTCTGTACCTTCAGTGATCTAGGTGAGACTGTCGGCTCTATTTAAAGCACATCCAGAGACAGGCGGCACTCAGATTTTCACGTTATGTACTCTGTAAGCAAACCCACCTGACTGTGTGGAAGTTTTTCACTAATAGACAGTAACTTTAGGATCTAAAATCAATAATGAACTGAACTGTTATCTTCCACTTTCAGCCTACACTAACTGGTAACCCAATACAATGAGAATCCAGGGATTTCATGAAGGCAAACGGCTCGAAGCCATATTTCATGAAATGCGATACCTGGGTGGGGGTGGGGTGGAAGCCCCACTGAACCCAACAAAGGTGTTACAGGACTTCTAAGGGCCTCACACATGTTCTGTTCTTCATTGCCGTGGTTTGGTAAATTTCTCTTGTGCTTCTCAATTATTACAACTTCAAATATAGTTGAAACACACAAAATTTCTACTTCAGGAGTTCTAAGCATTATTTTTACTATAAACAATTTTTTTTCCTCACAAATTTAGATGGGAAGACCAGCCTTTGGTATAAATAACTTATTTCCATGACAACAGGTAAAGAATGCCATTACTGTCCACTGTCAAATTTAAGTCTTTGGGTAAGGGCATGGCTAAAGCCTCTTTACCCTCAGTAAGTGCTCGGGGCTGATGGATAAACACACTAAATTTAACACCCTGGTTGTTTGCAGCTCTGACAAAACCACTATTGGCAGTCATTGTGATGGCCTTCAAGGTGCCTCCAGCTCCAAAAATTGATAACGAATGACTATTAATTTTTGAACTGGCCACTAGTCTCAAGGCATGATCAGAAGGCTGGTCTGGTACCACACTGATTCACTTAATTACCATAGTGGCCCCCTCTCTCTTCCCAGGTCCCCCTAAAGTATCAAGAATTGACAGAAGATCCTTGATTGCAGATTTGCAAGCAAACAACTCCTTGCTCTGTGAGCGCTTTTTCCTTAAAGATAAAGTGGCAGCCTCCATAGCTGAGAGCAGACACACAGGTGATTAAGGCAGTGAGGTCCAGACTGACTCTTCGACACACATCCGCCTTCATCTCTGTAGAAAATGCAGCACTTGCTAGGATATTTTCTCGGTGGTCACCTGCAGAAGTCCCGGGCCCTCGTCATCTGACTCGCTCCCAGTAGCTGGAGCTCTTCTGGTGCTCTAACAGGCAACCCAAGGCTGCCATGTCTCCTCTCGCAGATATGCCCGTTTCTTTCAGCTTTTCTGCCGTAGGGCCGGAGACACTGCTGTAAAACGCAGATGATGTGAAGGTTGCTGTACTGCTCTGGCTACTGGCGGCTGGCCTGGAGGATGATGCTCTTGGCACCACATTGACCCCTGCCCAGGCAGACGTCATGTAGCGCTTCAGCCTTCTGGCCAGTGGCTTTCACCCACATACAACCTCCATTTGCCACAACATCCACCACCAGGGTCTGCTTTTCTCCCACAGAGTCTGTATAACCAAGAACATGGAGAACACTGATGGCTTCTCCCAGGTTTTCCACTGATTCCACAATGACTCTCAAGTGTGTCCGATTTGTGTTTTGTAAATGGGATTATTTATTTTTCCAAATTTTTATTAACAACTTCCATGATTATAAAAAATATCCCATGGTATTACCCTCCCTCCCCCCACTTTCTCCTTTGAAACTCCACTCTCCATCATATCCCCTCCCCATCTCAATCAGTCTCTCTTTTATTTTGATGTCATGATCTTTTCCTCCTCTTATGATGGTCTTGTGTAGGTAGTGTCAGGCATGGTGAGGTCAGGGATATCCAGGCCAATTTGTGTCTGGAGGGAGCACGTTGTAAGGAGTACCACCCTTCCTTTGGCTCTTACATTCTTTCTGCCACCTCTTCCGCATAGACCCTGAGTCTTGGAAGGTGTGATAGAGATATTGCAGTGCTGAGCACTCCTGTCACTTCTTTCCAACACTATGATACCTTCTGAGTCATCCCAAGGTCACTACTATCTGAAAAGAGAAGATTCTCTACCAAAAGTGAGAGTAGCATTAATATAAGGGTATGAACATTAAGAGAAGTGCTTACTGGGCAATTTGATAAGCATAGTATATATATTTAGCCAGACAGCAGCAGACATTACACCCGTAGGGCTCATGACTACCCCTGTTTTAAGTTTTCAGTATCAGGAATGTATTCCCCCCATGGAGCGGGCCTCCAGTCCAATTGGAGGGCAGTTGGTTTCCACCATGACAGACATGCCACTATTGCACCCACTGGGTCATTTGGCCTGGCTGGCCCAATATAAGACTTGCAGTGTCCACTGTTGAGTAGTAATTCATGGCTACCTGCCCAGCTTCTCCCTTCTGGAAGGATTTTAATTCTGCCTTCAACTTGCTGCACAGCTTCGCACCACCTTCTATGCCACCTTGTCTTGATCTACAAAGCAACTCGGCTCTCATGGTCAGTTCCTTGGCTATGGGGATTTGCTGGCAGAGCGTGCAGTGTGTGGACATGCTGACAGCATTATTTCTTCCTTGTGAGCTCTACCGGAAGTCTGCTGGGCCGTATCACAGCTTCTTCAGGCATTTCTTCAGGCAACCCTGATGCCTGACCACCACAACCTCAGTGCAGCCGTGTGTACCTCCTCTTTTTTTTTTTTTTTTTTAATTTTAGAGTAAGAGAGAGAGAGAGAGATTGATTTGGTGCTCCAGGGCCTCAGCCACTGCAATCGAATGCCAGATGCTCACGCCACCTAGCGGGCATGTGTGACCTTGCACTTGCCTCACCTTTGTGCCTCTGGCTAATGTGGCATCTGGAGAGAGTAGAACATGGGTCCTTAGGCTTCGCAGGCAGGTGCCTTACCCACTAAGCCCACTGATTGGGACTTCTGAGGGGAAACAGGATAACTATGCACAGTGGAGGTAAGGAAGAGCTTGTCTGGAATAAGAAAACCCCTAGGGAGCCTCTCAAAATTAAACCCCCCTGCTGACCAATCTGCCAGAGACTTGTTCCAACGGTGTAGCCAGTGGCTGGCAGGTGAGGGAACACCCTTCAGGGGTCCACAGGGGCTGATGGTGGGCTATTTCTGCCTGTGCACCCGAACTCCCAGCAGGCTGTCCTTCTGGGGCAACACAGAGCTGCTGCCAGGCACCCTCTTCCTTGTCCCCCATCGGCTTTTCTGTCCTTCCTTAATGATTGCTGCTGACCAGATTGCTATGGTCTCATTGCCGTGGCCCGACCCAGAGAAGAATGGGTAATTCACTGCAAACTCATCCACATCTGTCACTAGCCAGGAAGAGTGAGAACCCAGTTACAGTGCTTCCCACCAAGCCCCAGGCTCCCTCCCTTAACACACCCATGACCCTTTCTGGATTGCCTCATGTTCCATTTACCCTCTTCAAGAAAAGGCCTTTCCCCATCTTTGTGCGGAGGAGTCCTTAACACCTCCTTCACAAAGTTTCTAGATACCCCACATCGCCATTAAATTCTGTCCAAGGGGCTGGTGAAGATGGCTTAGCAGTTAAGCACTTGCCTGTGAAGCCTAAGGACCCTAGTTCGAGGCTCAGTTCCCCAGGACCCACGTTAGCCAGATGCACAAGGGGGCACATGCATCTGGAGTTCATATGCACTGGCTGGAAGCCCTGGCATGCCCATTCTCTCTCTCCCTCCCCCCCCCCTTCTGTCTGTCACTTTCAAATAAATAAATAAATATTTTTTAAAAATTCTGTCCAAGCCTCTATGTGAGCAATATATCCCTCCATGTGTGTGAGACTCCATATGTCCCCATCAAGTGTTCTCCTTTTCATCTTACTGTATTTTACATGTGTGAAAATATTAATCTGAGGTGAAATTCATAACCCCCTGCTTTCCACTGGCATCAGAAATGCAAAGAATGAGCTGGGCGTGGTGGTACATGCCTTTAATCCCAGTATTCAGCAGGGAGAGGTAAGAGGATCGCATGAGTTCAAGGCCACCCTGAGACTACATAGTGAATTCCAGGTCAGCCTGGGCTAGAGTGAGACCCTACCTCGAAAAACCAGAAAAGACAAAGAAAAAAACGTGAAGAGCCTCTGATCTAGACTGTGTTGAGTGATTTAGTGTGTGTGGGAAGGGTGACTATGCCATAGTCTTCTTTTTTTGCCACCTACCTCTAAACCTGCCCGGCAGTTTGAGGAGGTGAACTGGACAAGTGTGGGTAAAAGTTCTCACGGCTAGTGTGGCAGTGAGTCCCCAAGCAACATGCACTGCTTAAGAAGACAGACTGTCCTGTATGAAGACCCAGGGTCACTCTGATTTTACACATATGCTCTGCTGGCCAGGCCCCAGAGCAGCCTAGGGGTTCCCAAGCTGCTGACCCAGCCATGGCTACATCAGGCCGGAATCCAGCCGCCTGCGTGTCTGTGGCTTCTCAAGGTCACAAGGAAGGCTCCGTCTTGGGGCTTTGGGCTCTCAGATACTAAATACAGTCTCAGCAGAATTTCCTCTTGGCTAATTTGTCTTTTTTAGCATCCAAGTAGGGAAATCGGATTCATTGTTATGCTCTTAATAAAATAAAAGGCAAACCAGAGAATTGATTGATCGTTACACCTAAAGTGATGTAACTTTTATGTCCCTGGAAATCTCTCATTGCACATATCATCCTTCCTTGAGGGTTCTGAGAGATGAGTGGCTCTCTGCTAGGAGCGTTATAGGAAAGCCACGGCAAGAAGACAGAGCAGGGGGCAGGGAGAGCCCCACAACCGTCTGGACCTTTACTGTGCCCCGAAGCATGTCGCAACACCCTCTGCCCACTCACTGTCATTAAACCCACTGAGTGAGGAGGTGTGATGGTCTGCCGTTACAGATGGGGAAGCCATGGTTCAGAGAGGATGACACCCTGGTCCCGGCTAGTGAGAAGCAGAGCCAAGTTTGAACTCAGCTTCATCCTGTTACAAAGCCTCTTGCACTTCCCCACCTGTCAGGTGGCTCAGGCTGAGGGAGCTTGACCTTGGTCTCTGGAGTGACAGGTGTTTGGTCCTTTCACTTGTAGCTGAGTCTATTGTGTGTCCATGGCTCTGGGGCCTCCTGACAGCACCATTGTCCCTGCGAAGGCATGGACTCTCCTGCAGCTCTGTTGACAGTGGGCAGGGGAAGAAAGGGCCAAGGAGTCCTTGAGCAGGCTGTTGGGCTGTGGAGCTCTGCGGTCTCCTGCAGGCTTATGCAGGATGGTCACTGGAGTTCCAGAAGCCCAGGTTCTGAGTTGTCTTGGCTCGTTGGTGCTGCAGCTCCCTTCCAGCAGCCGCCTCCTCTGGGCATGCCTCTCCAGCACCTTGCTCCCACCTAAGACCCTGTGTGGCAGCGCTGCCTTCCTCTGAGCAGCCCACAGCACCTGCCCCACAGTGCGCAAGCTGTCCAGGATCACAAAGGTCTTATGCCCAAGGGTTGAATTTGTGACCATGGAGCTCTGGAGTCACAGGTAGTCTATGGGAGGACGGGAACTAGAGGAAGCACAGACGTTCCCCCTGTGAAGCCCTGGGGTTCCATTTGGCAGTTGCCAACAGTGAAGCTAGTGCCTGATTTAGCCGTTTTTTTCTTTTAATTGGTGTGTGTGCATGTTCATGCATATGGAAGTGCACATGTGTGAAGATGTGCACATACATGTGCATGTAGGTGACCAAAGTACAACCTCAGGTATCATTCCTTAGGAAAGCCTTTTCTGAGGCAAGGCCTCTCACTGGCCTGGAGCACACCAAGTAGACTGGAAGGCCACTGAGCCACAGAGATCCTCTTGTCTCCAGCACTGGAATTACAAGCACACACCACCATGCCCAGCATTTTCGTGTAGGTTCTAGGGATTGAACTCAAGGCAAGCACTTTACAGACTGAGCTGTCTCCTCAGCACCCAAATTAGTCCTTTAAAAAGGTAGCATCTAGCCAGCCATGGTGGGGCACACCTTTAATCCTAGCACTTGGGAGGCAGAGGTAGAAGGATCTCTATGAGTTTGAGGCCACCCTGTGCCTATATAGTGAATTCCAGGTCAGCCTGAGCCAGAGTGACAGAGTGAAACCCTGCCTCAAAAACAAAAATAAATAAAATAAAATAAAAAGGAAGTATCTAGATGGCATTCCTGGGCATTGTATGACCACTGGAGCAGGCATCTACCCTCCACCCTCACCTTCTCCCATGTCCCTTTAAATACTCTGGAGTGGGGAAGGTGCCATTGCTCTCCCCAGCTTCTGAGCTCCCCCCCACCCCGTGCCATGCCATTATTCCTTAGCTGTCACTTTGGCTGCTGTGTGCACATGTCAGATGCCAGAGTACAAGGGGGTGTCAGGGGGCCCATGCAAACCCCATGACTTGGTCACAGGGAGGTTAGGTTAAGTCAGGCTGAAGCCTCCAGGGTAAGACAAAAACCGAAATTATCCCTGCCCAAAGGAGCATTGTCTGATGGGTCAACATGATCTCATATGTTTGTTACCCATAATTGAGGTGCTGCAAATAGCAAAAACCTAATAGGTGGGAATGGTCTTAGAAGAGGCTTGCTGAGTAGATGGATGCATTAGTGTTTAAAAGTGGTGCGTTGAGGGCTGGAGAGATGGCTTAGTGGTTAAGCACTTGCCTGTGAAGCCTAAGGACCCCGGTTCGAGGCTCAGTTCCCCAGGTCCCACGTTAGCCAGATGCACAAGGGGGCGCACGCGTCTGGAGTTCGTTTGCAGTGGCTGGAAGCCCTGGCTCACCATTCTCTCTCTCCCCCTCTATCTGTCTTTCTCTCTGTCTGTCACTCTCAAATAAATAAATAAATAATGAACAAAAAAATATTTTAAAAGTGGTGCGTTGAGTGCGGAGTTGACCAGGGTGGACTTGTGGTGGTTAATCCTCACTGTTAACTTGACTGCATTTATAGTCTTCTAGGAGGTAAACCTCTGGCCAAGTGTGTGTGTGAGGGAATTTCTAGAGGGAGTGATAGAGTGGCGAAGGTCTCCCCTGAATGTGGGTGACACCATCTCACAGGTTGGGATCCTTGAAAAAAAGGGGGAAAGGAGAGAGTGTGACAGTTGCCTGCACCTCTCTTTCTCAGCTTTCTGGCCTGCCAAGATGTGAGCAAGTTTGGCCACCATAGCCATGAGCTGCTCCCTGGACTCACTGTCCCCACTGTGATGGACAGAACACCCTGGACCATGAACCAGAAGAAACCTTGCCTGCTCCCAGATCCGTTTCTTGCACACTTTGCCCCTGGCACTGCGCTTTGGCTGGCTGCAGTTCCAGGCCACTCCACACGGTGGATGCCGGACGTGAGCAGACTGGAAGCTGGCTACACCAGTGCCTTCTTCTCCCAGATGTCCCTTGCCCCTCACTTTTCACCTTCAGGGTTTCAAAGGCCTTCTCCTCAGCTTCCCTCTCTCCCTCTCTCTCGGAGCCTTCCACTCACTCCCTTGGCCTCCAGTTCTGTTCTCAGAGCCTGCCTGAGCCTCAGGATGGACCAAGACCTACCCAGACCTACTGCTGGGAGAAAGGACAGGTGTTTGTGATATTCACCACAGCATGCAGGCCAAGCATCAGGAGTTCACTGTGTGGGAGGTGGGGCTAGAAGAAGAAGGGGATCCAGAGGCTGGTAAGCATGCAGAAACACAGGTTCTGGCTACCTAGTGGCCAATATCATTATTGTATTTCCCAACTCTCCTTAAAGTCTTTGGCATGTTACCCATATATTATCCAAATATTGCATATAATAAGTTAATATACTATTTTATTATACTAATTACCTTATAGCATCCATGACTGGTGAATACTTCTTGAGCATCTGTGTGACAAAGACAGGTCATTACTTAATGCGTAATGGAAGAGGTTAGGTTAGGAAGCATCAAGATAGATATGGGGGCTGGAGGGATTGCTTAGTGGTTAAGGCGCTTGCCTGAAAAGCCAAAGGACCCAGGTTTGATTCCCCCAGTACTCACGTTAGCCAGATGCACAAGGGGGTGCATGCATCTGGACTTCATTGCAGTGGCTGGGGGCCCTGGCACACCCATTCTCTCTCTCTCTCTTTCTTCCTCTCTGTCTTTAAATAAATAAATAAATAATAAAAGTTAAAGAGATGGCTTAGTGGTTAAGGCACATGCCTATGAAGCCTAAGGACCCAGGTTTGATTCTCCAGGTCCCACGTAAGCCAGATGCAGATGGTGGCACATGCACCTGGA
This sequence comes from Jaculus jaculus, assembly GCF_020740685.1. NCBI lineage: Eukaryota > Metazoa > Chordata > Mammalia > Rodentia > Dipodidae > Jaculus > Jaculus jaculus. The sequence continues at coordinate 39,508,834 of NC_059120.1, forward strand.
GTTCATTGCGGTGGCTAGAGGCCCTGGCGTGCCCATTCTCCCCCCCCCCCCAATAAATAAATTAAAATAAAATCTTTAAAAAAATAAAAGATAGATATGGGGCCAGGCATGGTGATGCACCTCTTTAACCCCAGCACTCAGGATTCAGAGGTGGGAGGATCACTGTGAGTTCAAGGCCAGCCTGGGACTACACAGTGAATTCCAGGTCAGCCTGAGCTAGAGTGAGACCCTACCTCGAGAAACAGAAACAACAAAACAAAACGAAAAGATCGATATGGGAAGGGCTGGGAACACAGCTTAGCAACTGAGAGCTTGTCTGCCATGCATAAGGCCCAGGGTTCAATCCCTAGTACTGCAAAAGACAGTTGAGGGAAAATGGTCGGGGCCTTTCAGGGAACGCTCCACATGAGAATTGCAGACCCATCCCACAGATACTCACTAAGCGCCTCATGTATGCTAGGTGTGCTTTCAGGTCCCGGGATACAGAGCTGGGCACCCCACCGAAAGGCCTGCCCTCCTGGAAAGCACCTGTCAGGGACATAAGTGCTGCTCACTGCCTCAGCCAGATGCAGCCTGGTCCACACTGAGCCATCCTTCCACCCTCCACCCCCAAGCTTGCTTCTTGGGTATTCTCCACCTCACCCTGCATTCTGTGCCTTAGCAGGGAGCACTCTTATCCATGCCATTGCTTAAACAGAGTTGCAGTGCCACCCTTCAGTTTTCTCCAGTCCTGACCCCAGAGTCATTCTGTGCAGCCCCAACCGCCAATATCAGAGCACTGCACACAGAAGTCATGGCTATGCATGTCCTGGATCTCCAGCAGGCTGTCTGCCCGTGTCTATGCTATAGTACCTGACAGCCAGAAGTTCTGCTGTATGAAATCTGTAATAAAGTGAGCACAGATGTTGGATTATAGGTCCCCTCTGCTCTCCCTTCTCCTACCCTTCTTTTTGCCCTTTCTCTTTCTCTTCTCTCTTCTCCCTTTGGCCTTTCCTAAGGCTCCAGCTTGGGTCAGTTAATGACAGCTTTTGCAACTTCAGCTGCCATCTGAAAGCATCAAGTCCCATTATTCCCTGCTCCAAAATCATATCTAAACTCATGACGGGCTTCCCTCTCCCCAGAGGCCAAAGCCACACTTTTCAGGTATCCCACTGTGCTCTGCACTCTGCCTGTTTAAAGCCACCTCTTCCTGGGCAGCACCCCTTGCCCACCAGCTGTGTGGTGTGGAGGCCAGTCTGTTCAGAATGCCCCAGTTCTTCTCTGCTCACTCCTTGTCTTGATCCTGGAAGGGCTTCCGTGCCTCACCCTTGGGACGAAAGGCAAAAGCACAGCAAGCCCTGGCAGGACTGCGCATTCAGTAGAGCAGCACGTTTGCTGCACAAGAACACTCACTAAAGGACAGAAGCCCAGACCATGGCCTATTCGTAAAGCCATGCAGCCCAGCACAGGCTATACCTTCCCAAGAAGGCCTCCCTTCCCCAGTTTACCCACAGACCTCTGTGAGCCAGGGTGAAAAGTAGAAATACAATGAAAGACAGGACAGGAACATGACTGAGAACAAAGGGGCAACCAGGTCCTCAGGATTAAAAGGCCCCTTGCGGTGGTTTGAATGTAAATGTATGTCCCCCATAGTCTGAGGTATTTTTGATTAAGATTAAGCTTCCTGCTTAAGTCTCCAGGCAGAGATCTGCTGGAAGAGGCATGACACTGGGGGTAGATCTTGAGTCCAGTTCGAGTAGGCATACAGAGAGCCAGCTTGAGCTCTGGCTGCTGGTTCTGCCTCTCTGCTATGGATGTATGAAGTGAGCCAGCTTCTTCTGCTTTCCTGAAGCTTCCCTTGGAATCTGTAAGCCTGAAAGAAACCCTTTCATCCCATAAGCTGCTTCTGGCCAGATGTTTGTCCCAGCAATGATAAGGTAACTGCAACTGAGAATTGGTACTATGATTGGGTTTATTGCTGTGATGAATCTGACCGTGTGGCTTTTGGTCTTTTGGAATGTGTTTGTGGGAGGAATGTGGAAGGATTTGGTACTTTGGACTGGAGAAGCCTTGCAGTTCTGTAAGCAGAGCTTGATGGGCTATTCTACTGAATGAAAGTGCTAAATGCAGAGAGAGTTGTGGACTGTGACGGCTTGGCTTATGAACTTTCAAAGGAGAAGGAAAGAACTTTGTTGGAACTGGGCTACTGGCAGAAAGGCTAGCTGTGTTCTGAACATGCTCTGAAAATTTGAGCAAGATTGAATGTAAAAGTAGTGGACTGAGCCAGGTGTGGTAGTACACACCTTTAATCCCAGCACTTGGGAGCAGAGGTAGGAGGATCGCTGTGAGTTCAAGGCCCCCCTGAGACTACATAGGCTAGAGTGAGACTCTATCTCAAAAACAAACAAACAAAAATGGACTGAGGACTTCTCATTAAGATGGCAGCATAGTAGCCATGCCAAAGCAGTCTAGGGGGGGTGAAAAAAAAAAAGCAGAAAAATACAATATACTCTTCTACCAAAAAGAGAAGGTGTATAAGGAATTATCAATCATAGCAGGAAGCTGGAGAGACCCACAGCTTCTAGCAACCATGCAACCAGCCAGAATCGGCTCCCACCACAGCTCTGCTCTGGCGGTTTGCTGGGAAGAGCAGCATGCGTGTGAATCCGGGACGGCGGTGGGCGGGGGGACGACGACTCTCCTCTCACACCGGCCTCCTCGCAGAGCCTGGAAACCTGAGATTGCGCAGCAGGGACAAGCGGAGTGGCTCCTGAGGAAGAAGACCACAGGGACCAGATGGGCAGGTACAGCTCCAGCTTTGGGCACTCCACACAGCCTCCTCTCCCCCACCACCAGCCAGCACTGGCAACAATGGGGATCTGGGGAGGGGAGATCAGCCATGCAGCATCCTACACAGCCAATCAGAACAAAGGATCCACAGACACAGCCTGCCTAGGCCAGCCCACAGCACAGTAAAGAGGGACCCAAGCAAGCACGCGGCATAGGTGACACCAGAAGCCATTCCAAGGCAATGGCTTATTTACACTGGGTCAATATCTGTCCCAAAGCCTGGAATACAGGCCTGCACTGGAAGTGCTAATCTCACCTTCCAAGACAGGGCAGGTTGTGTGTTAGATAAGATTGATGGTCAGCTTTGCCACTCTTAAATAAGCTATATTTGGGGTTGACTTACATGGCTTTTGACAATTCCTGTTTTATAGTGCCTTTGTATTCTTCTTCTGTCATTTCTGGGGGCAGACCTGAACCCATTACAGACCAGAAATCTCAGCATCCCAGCTGACAGGATTGGGGTGTGCGGCAAACACACCCATAGCGACTTGGACTTTGTTAGATTATCTGTTAGTTTTAACCTTCATTCTCACATAAATCCTCCATGCTGGTTTTGATTGATGTTGCTCAGATGAATTTTAGAATTTGCCTGTGTATTGCTCCACCCAGCCTACTGGAATACTTGCATAGCAGAGAAACTCAACACCTAGAGTCACTCTGCTGTTCCTCTGGGAGTAATATCAGGGCCACACCTGGCATGTTGAGCTCCTACCCTGAAAATACATAATATTGGATCCACACCTCTAAGAATACTGCAAATAAATAATTATAAGCCAAGTATCAATTTAATTCAAGATGCACACCTTTGACCCCAGCACTTGGGAGGCAGAAGTAGGAGGATCACTGTGAGTTCAAGGCTACCCTGAGACTACATAGTGAATTCCAGGTCAGCCCGGACTAGAGTGAGACCCTACCTTGAAAAAGAAGAAAAAAAACAACTCTACATTATAATACAAGAAACACAAAAAACCAAGACAATATAATTCCACCAAAACTATAAATCCATCAGAAATGACCTCTAGTGAGACTGTTTTAGATAAAATGCCTGAAAAAGATTTCAAAAGAATGATTTTAATTACATTCAAAGAAATTCAAGGATTCAAAGAAGAAAACAAACCCCTAAAGGACAACATAGGAAACCAACTTAATAAAATAAGTAGGTCAATACAAGACACGAGTAAAAAAATAGAAATGTTGAAGAAAAGCCAATCAGAAAAACTAGAAATGAAAAGCACAGTAAGTCAAGTAGAAAACTCTGCAGAAGGTCTCACCAGTAGAATGGATGAAGGAGAGGACAGAATATCTAAGCTAGAAGACCAGGTGGCAGATCTACTACAGTCCAACAAAGAGAAAGACAAACTAATAGGAAAGTATGAATGGGGATTCCAAGACATTCAGGACATTATGAAGAGATCAAACATAAGAATTCAGGGTGTAGGGCTAGAGAGATGGCTTATCAGTTAAGACACTTGCCTTCAAAGTCTAAGGACACAGGTTCAATTCCCTAGGTCCCATGTAAGCCAGATGCACAAAATGGCACATGTATCTGGAGTTCGTTTGAATTAGCTGGAGGCCCTGACATGCCCATTCCCTCTCTCTTTCTCTATCTGCTTCTCTCTCTCTTTCTCTTTGTCTCTCAAATAAGTAAATTATTTAAAACAAAAAGAATTCAGGGTATAGTAGACGGAGAAGAATTCCACTCCAAAGGCATAGTAGGTATTTTCAACAAAATCATGGAAGAAAATATCCCCCAAATATGGAAAGAGAAGCCAATACAGGTAAGGAAATCTTTAGAATGGCAAACAGACAAAATCAGGAAAGAACCTCTCCTTGCAATATTATAATTAAACTACTAAACACAAAAACCAAAGAACATATATTGAAAGCAGTAAGAGAGATGCATCAAGTCACCAATAAGCCCATCAGGATCACAGCAGATCACTCAACAAAAACTTTAAAAGTCAGAAGGGCTTAGAATGATGTATTCTAAGTTCTGAAAGATAATAGCTGTCAACCAAAATTACTTTATCCAGCAAAACTACTCATCCAAATTGACAGAGAAATAAGAACATTCCACAACAAAAACAGGTTAAAGGAATTGTATAGGATTCTATAGAAAATACTTGAAGGGATCTTTCATGCTGAAGGGAAAGGAAAGCATACATGAGGAAACAGGGAAAAATAAACCATACTCAAATAATAATTAATACAAGAGAGTAAAGGAAAAAACAGGAAGCGCTACAAAACATGAATAAATGCATACCTTTCAATAATAACTCTTAACATCAATGGCCTCAATGCCCCAACTGACAGACACAGGCTTGTACACTGGATTAAAACAGGAGCCTCTGTGTGTTGCTTCCAAGAAATCTACCTCTTCATAAAAGACAGACATTGTCTTAGGGTGAAAGGATGAAAAATGGTATTTCCAGCAAATGGGCCTAGAAAACAAGCAGGTATTGCTATCCTAATACCTATGTGACAGGACAGACTTCAAACAAACATTAGTTAGGAAAGATAAAGAAGGTCACTTTATATTGATTAAAGGAACACTCCAACAAGAGGATATAACAATTCTAAACATATATGCACCTAATATAGGTGCTCCCAATTTCATCAAATACTATTACACTTAAGGACACAGAAAACACAAAACACAATTGTAGTGTGTGACTTCAATACCCCATTCTCATCAACTGACAGGTCATTCCAGCAAAAAATAAACAGAGGGCCAGGCATGATGGCGCACGCCTTTCATCCCAACACTTGGGAGGCAGAGTTAGGAGGATCACCGTAAATTAGAGTCCACCCTGAGACTCCATAGTAAATTCCAGGTCAGTCTGGACCAGAGTGCTACTCTGTCTCGAAAAACCAAACAGTAAAGATAAATAAAAATGAATAAACAGGGCTGGAGAGATGGCTTAGCGGTTAAGTGCTTGCCTGTGAAGCCTAAGGACCGCGGTTCGAGGCCGGGTTCCCCAGGTCCCATGTTAGCCAGATGCACAAGGGGGCGCACGCGTCTGGAGTTTGTTTGCAGAGGCTGGAAGCCCTGGCGCACCCATTCTCTCTCTCTCCCTCTATCTGTCTTTCTGTCTGTGTCTGTCACTCTCAAATAAATAAATAAATTTTAAAAAAAATGAATAAACAGAGATATACCTGGATTAGAACAAATGGACCTAACAGATATCTACAGAACATTTCCTCCAAATGCTGCAGAATACACATTCTTTCAGCTACACATGGAACATTCTCTAAAATAAGCCATATATTAGGACACAAGCAAATCTTAACAAATACAGGAAAATTGAAATAATTCTTTGTACTCTGATCACAAATCAACAGCAATAACAACTATAGAGCATATACAAAATCACGGAAACTAAATAGTACACTACTGAATAATAAACGGGTTATTATTGAAGAGATCAAAAAGAGCATCAAAAAATTCACAGAATCAAATGATAACACAGCATACCAAAACCTTTGGAACACAATGAAGGCAGCCCTACGAGGGAAATTTATAGCTTTAAGTGCCTATATTAAAATTAGAAAGGTCACAAGTAAACAACCTAATGCTTCACCTTAAAGCCTTCAAAAAAGAACAAACTGGGTGTGGTGGCGCATGCCTTTAATCCCAGCACTCAGGAGGAAGAGGTAAGAGGATTGCTGTGAGTTCGAGGCCACCCTGAGACTCCATAGTGAATTCCAGGTCAGCCTGGGCCAGAGTGAAACCCTACCTTGAAAAATAAAACAAAAACAAACAAAAAAAACCAAAAAGAAGAATGTGGCTATGAAGAACCATGCTTCTTTTCATAAATAATTAATATTATCTTAAGACTGACAGGCATTTTTTTTTACCTTATCAGATACAACTTCTAATAAAATATTAAACAGAACCGTTGGAAACAAACAACAACAACAAAAAAGACCAGACATCTCTCTCCACGTCCTTACTGCAGATACAACGTGACCAGCTACCTCATGCTGCTATTGCACCCTCCACCATGAGGGACCCTCCAAGCAAAATAAAAGGTAGAAAGCCTGGAGAGAAGTAAACAGAAGGACTGGGTGTGGCATGCACGCCTTTAATCCCAGCACTTGGGGGACTGCTGTGAGTTTGAGGCTAGCCTGGGACTGCAAAGTAAGTTCCAGGTCAGCCTGGACTACAGTGAGACCCTACCTTAAAAAAAAATAAATAAAAAGAAGAAGACGTGAACAGAAGGTGTGAAAAGCCAAAACAGCAATGCCTACCTGTTGCCATGTTGCTGGAAGCAAATAGATATCCTGAGTCAGTCAATGAATGTTGAAGCTCTGAAAACAACAGCAGTTGGAAGTGATATTTCAAACAGTCATAATCAAAAGATGTTTTCAGAAGCTGGGTGTGGTGGTGCACACCTTTAATCCCAGCGCTCAGGAGGCAGAGGTAGGAGGATTGCCATGAGTTCGAGGCCGCTGTGAATCTCAGGTCAGCCTGAGCTAAAGTGAGACCTACCTTGAAAAACCAAAAAAAAAAAAAAAAAAAAAAAAAAGATGTTTTCAGAAAACAAAGAAAATGGTAAGCATATGAAAACTTCAGAACAAACTAACTAAAATATTTGTGTAGCTTTGGAAAGACAAACAGCACTGCTAAAAGAGGTAAAAGAAAGGTCTCTTGGGGTGAAGAGCTGGCTGAGTGGTTAATGTACTTGTCTGCAAAAGCAAAGGACCCAGATTCAATTCCCCAGGATCCACATAAGCCAGATGCACAAGGTGGCACATGCATCTGGATTTCATTTGCAGTAGATGGAGGCCCTAGTGAGCCCATTCTCTCCTTTCTCTCTCTCAAATGAACAAATAAAAATTAAAAAGTATTTTAGAAAAAAGGAGGAAGATCTCAAAGACTTATTAAAACAGTTGTGTTTCAATGGAATTTGTTGGATTCAAACACATTATCAAATGTGAGTAACTCCTTTTTTTAAAATATGTATTTATTTTAAAATATTATTTATTTATTTATTAGCAGAGAGAGAAAGAGAGAAGAGACACACAGAGAGAGAATGGGCACGCCAGGGACTCCAGCCACTGCAAACAAACTCCAGACACATGCTCCACCTTTGCATCTGGCTTTAATGGGTCCTGGGGAATCAAACCTGGGTCCTTTGGCCCTGCAGGCAAATGCCTTAACCACTAAGCCATCTCTCAAGCCCTGAATGAGTGACTTCTATGAACTGTGAACCTTCAACCCTTCAGAAAATAAAAACAAGTAAAAGGAATAATTCATCATTGGACTGTGTTGTTTGTTTTGAAAAATAACTCATGGTGTTATATTGATTTCTGTAGAAAATCTTAATTTGACAACTCCAATTACATCAACTCCAATACAAATTAGAAAAACTACACAAAGACATTTCAACTATTCACCTAGTGCTGAAATTGAAGTTGGAAGTGTAGAGAAGAAACTTGACCTTGTTGTTCAGAGGCCTACCCCACAGCAAGATGGGATTTTGATGCCTTTGAACACTGGCCACCGCTCCCAGCGCCATTACCGCCACTTCCTGAGCTGTTGGGAGACAGTATCAGAGAAGGCTTCCTCCCCAAAAGCCTGAGCTGAAAGTGAAGTGGGCACGGAACACCCCAAAGGTCAACGCCAAGTGCACTCCAGGGGGAAGCTACAACCTCCTCAACTCTGACAGCTCTTCTAAACGTTAACGTGAAAGAACACCGGAGAAAGTGCCTCACTGCTCTAATGGCCTGTACTTTATCTCAGTTTTTAGCTTCCAACAAGTATTATCTTATTGTCCAGTCAAAAGATATTTTGAGCTGGGCGTGGTGGCGTACGCCTTTACCCATCACTTGGGAGGCAGAGGTAGGAGGATCACTGTGAGTTCGAGGCCACCCTGAGACTACACAGTGAATTCCAGATCAGCCTGAGCTACAGTGAAGCCCTACCTCAAAAAAAAAAAAAAAAAAAGAAGATATTTTTGTGTGATATGGACCATTTTTTAACATGAAATTTATTCCTGAATTTTTTGAAAACCTTGCTAGTCCCCAATAATTGAATGTTGTGTACTACATGTTGTTTTTACTTTTCATGAAGGGATTTTTAAATAAAAATATTTTATTTATTTATTTGAAAGCTAGAAAGAGGCAGAGAGAAAGAAAGAGAGAGAGAGAATGGGTGCACCACAGCCTCTAGCCACTGCTAGAACTCCAGATGCATGCAACACCTTGTGCATTTACCTGGGTACTGGGGAATCAAACCTGGGTCGTTTGGCTTTGCTGGCAAGTGCCTTAACCACTAAGCCATCTCTCCAGCCCCTAAAGGAATTATTGTTATTATTTTAGAGGTAGGCTTTCACCCTAGTACAGGCAGACCTGGAATTCACTATGTAGTCTCAGGGTGGTCTCAAATTCACAGGGATCCTCCTACCTCTACCTCCTAAATGCTGGGATTAAAGGCGTGCGCCACCATGCCTGGCAGGAATTATTTTTTGCTTGTGTGTGCAACATTGTGGGGGGGGGGTCTGCAGTATATGCATGTGCATGGGTCCTTGGCACCCCCTGAACTCACCTGTGGCGGGGCATGCTCACCTGTGGTGGCCAGCGCGGCGCATTGGGTGTTCTGTTCCATTGCTCTTCTGCCCGTTCTGGTTCTAGTTTGAGCCTGAGTCTCTTCCTGCTCCCAGAGCTTGCTAGTTTGTTTGGTTCTCTTGCTCTGGTGACTCCCAGGACTATGTTCCACTTCTGGACTGCAGTTACAGGCACGTGTGGCCGTGCAGGCTGTTCACATGGGTTTTGGGGACTCGGCCTAGGGTGGTCTCAGACCCCTTCAGCCTCCCTGAGGCCCTCATGCGTGTGCGGGAAGCACGCTTAGCCACGGAGCCATCTCTCTAGCCCCCGTATTTGAGGGTTTTGTCTGTTACTCTACCATTACTTCCCATTGTTCAAGTTCAGATTGTGACCCTTTCGTGTGGGGACAGTCCTCTTTCATATATTGCAAGTGGCTTGTAATTTCATGAATTTCTAATTTTCATTCAGTACATACCTCTAACATCTCTCACATACACTGTCATGGGCCCATGCTGTCTCTGCGTGTTCCTATGGTGACCAAGCTTCTGCTGGGTCCGCTACGATGCCAGCAACCACCTTGCCTCCGTTGCGATCTTCTTTCAGTCTCTTCCTTAGCTCTAAGAAAAACCAGCCCTTCCGTGAGATCAGACCATCCCTGGAGTGCATCCTTACTGTGACACAGTGCAAACAAATGTGCCTCCCCATCCTGTGTGAATTAGGCATGTTATCGACTTGTGTACATCCTCCTTATTTCTGTGTTTGGCTATGCCAGTCTTTTGGTGAAATGATCTAGGGGATTTGTCTATTTGGATACTTGCAAATAAAATATATTGAACATTCTGTGCTGTGCAGTATCTGTCATAAAAACATTGTCCAAACTGAAAGAGAAGGCAGACAAGGGGACCACTGCTGCTCCATGGGAATGATAAGGAGGGGATTCAATAAACCCTCACCCTAGCCGGGCGTGGCGGCATGTGCCTTTAATCCCGGCACTCAGGAGGCAGAGGTAGGAGGATCACCGTGAGTTCGAGACCACCCTGAGACTACATAGTGAATCCCAGGTCAGCCTGAACTAGAGTGAGACCCTTCCTTAAAAAACAAAAAATAAATAAAAAATACACCCTCGCTCAAATTGACAGAGCCCTGTCTTGTACCCTGGTTGTCATTCCTCTCCATTACTGATGAAGCGAAATGCTTCGGAGGTTAAGGGAGCACCACACTCTCCCCATTGCCACAGTGCCCACCAGTGGGGGCACTGGGCCCGCCTGCTGGCCTATCTCCCCCCAGGTAAGCCTGAGTCCCCAGTGTCTATCTCCTTGGGTATTTCCTTTGTACATTGTCACTTCTGAATTAATGTGGGTGGAAAGGATGGGAACTGCATTCTGAAATGCTACAAGACTCTCAAAGCTGACAATGAAGATCTGCAGCAGTCCGCAGCCCTCTCATGCCTGGTTCTCGACCTCCTGGCTTCCCTAGCCTCTTGTAAGGCAGCATAGGGGGATTTCTTTAGGGCTTGTGAGTTGGTACTATGACCTATGTGGGAATGCTAGTCTCTACTAGAGTAGATAGAGACTAATACTCTACCACATGTTTGTGACTCAGTGACAAGGCTCTAAACTCACCATCAGGAATTAGGGAAGGATTACAGCCTCTGTGTGCTGGCTCATAGGGCTCAAATTAGGAGTTTGGGGAATAGTTTTGTTCTGCTTCACATGTGTAATGCATGATAGTCTCTATTGCAATTAATTTTTTATTTTATTTATTTGAGAGAGAGGGGGAGATAGAGGTAGAGCTACACAGAGAGAGAATGGGTGTGCCAGGGCCTTCAGCCACTGCAACCAAACTCCAGACACGTGTACCACCTTGTGCATGTGGCTTATGTGGGTGCTGAGGAATTGAACCTGGGTCCTTTGGCTTTGTAGGCAAATGCCTTCACTAAGCCATCTCTTCAGGCCTATTACAATAAATTAAATTGTAGTTTTACCTTAACACCTCATCTTATAAGACCCTTGGCCACACAATTATACTGATATCTGGAGTTGGGCATGGAAGTACATCCCTATAATACCAGCACTTGGGAGGAGGAGGCAGGAGAGTTAACAGTTCAAATTCATCCTCAGCTGCATAGAAAGTTTGAGGCCGGCCTAGGCTACATGAGACCCTGTCTCCAAAAACAAAACATAAATGGATGTGGCAAAACCCACAAATCTAAGTTGAAGTCAGCAGCTGTTTGGGGCGGAGTGAGTTCTCTTCCCTACTACTCCACCGAGCTGTGTTTGGCTGTGCACGGAAAGGGTCCATCAGATTATAGGGAATTAAGTATATTCTCATACAGGCCGGGCCACACCCCTGGACCTCTGGTTCTTACCTCTCAGGGGCTGCAGGCCACTGGGGTGCTGGCTACTGTCACCCTTCAAAAGCCCATGACCAGCTTTGGCTTTGAGAGTCTTCTTAAAATATATTTATTTACGGGCTGGAAAGATGGCTTGGCGGTTAAGCGCTCGCCTGTGAAGCCTAAGGACCCTGGTTCGAGGCACGATTCCCCAGGACCCACGTTAGCCAGATGCACAAGGGGGCGCACACATCTGGAGTTCGTTTGCAGTGGCTGGAAGCCCTAGCACACCCATTCTCTCTCTCTCTGCCTCTTTCTCTCTGTCGGTCGCTTTCAAATAAATAAATAAAAGTAAAAAAATTTTTTTTTAAAATGTATTTATTTCCAAGTAGGGAGAGAGACAGAATGGGCATGCCAGGGCTTCAGTAGCTGCAAATGAACTCCACATTCATGAGCCATTTTGTGCAACTGCCTTTATGTGGGTACTGGGGAAATGAACCCCAGGCCTTAAGCATTGTAGGCAAGTGCCTTAACTGCTGAGCCATCTCTTCAGCCCGAGAGTCTTTATATATATATTTGCAAGCAGAGAGAGAAAGACAGACACAGAGAGACAATGATTCAGGCCAGGGCCTCCAGCTGCTGCAAACGAGCTCCAGATGCATGTGCCACTTTGTTCATCTGGCTTTACATTTTTCGTGGGTACTGGGGAATGGACCCCAGGTTGTGAGGCTTTACAGACAAGTGTCTTAACTGCTAAGCCATCACTCCAACCCATAAGAATCATTTAATTTTTTTTTTTTTTTGATTTTTCGAGGTAGGGTCTCACTCTAGCCCAGGCTGACCTGGAATTCACTATGTAGTCTCAGGGTGGCCTCGAACTCACGGCAATCCTCCTACCTCTACCTCCTGAATGCTGGGATTAAAGGTGTGTGCCACCACACCTGGCTATCTTTTAATATTTTGAGATATTCTCTCAACATCTCCAAGTTTTCTAGGGCTGTACTTTTGTTTGTTGGTTTGTCTGTTTGTTTTCTGCACCTTGTTTTGTAGCTCAAGCTGGTATTGAACTCCTGGGCTCAAGTAAACCTCCCAAGTAGATGGGACCACAGGGCAGCTTGCACCACCTGCTCAGCCCAAGTTCACTTATTCACAAGATGGGAATGCTGCTCTCTAGCTTGTAAGATTCTGTTGAGGTTTAGATGACATGTTGACCACTTCAACTATCTGGCACATTAACAGATGCTCAGCAAATTATAAACATCTTAAATCTCAGGAGAAACAAGAGGAGTTACTGAGTCAGGTCTGTCTGTCTGACCTTCCTGCTCTGGAGAGCCCGATGCCGGAAGTTCAGGCGGAAGGTGGACCTCTTCTTGCCGCAACACTCACTGCACTCGGGTTATGGCCTGGAGCCAAACCTCTGCCACGAAGACTACTTTGCATTCACTTCACCACAGAGCCTGAGGCTGGATACAGCCTGGAGAAAAGTTCCCGGCTCCTGACCTGGATAAGCAGCTGACTAGTAGACGCTGGAATAGAATAGGATATCTTCATCAATAATGAAACACACTTCAAGCCGGGCATGGTGGCGCACACCTTTATTCTCAGCACTCGGGAAGCAGAGGTAGGAGGATCGCCATGAATTCGAGGCCACCCTGAGACTACATAGTGAATTCTAGGTCAGCCTGGGCTAGAGCAAGACCCTACCTCGAAAACAAACAAACAAACAAACAAGACATTTCATATAGACAGGGCCCAAGACACAGAGCCATGATTATTATTTTTTTCCCAATTTGCTCTTGAGAAAGGCTCGGAATCAACCTTTAAGGAGATGGTATTTGAAGACAGTAACACAAACAAAAACATTACAGGAAGCATAATAGTAGGCGCCTGTCCAAGCCCTCATGCTGTGTCTCTCGGCAGGGGGGGAACCCGCGCTGCCAGGCTTACAGAACAGAGGGGAAACCGCGCCAAGTACCTCTCGCAAGGGAAGCCAGGGATGCTGCAGATCAAATATTCAGGGGGTGGCTCTGTCATTGCCTCTGAAAATTAAGTTAGAAAAGCTTCATTAAGACCTTGGAGTCTGAACAGGCTTTCATTGTGCAAGCATGCCTAAACAAAAGCAAGCAGTGGAAAGGAAGATTTCTGCTCAGTGGATTTTGAGCCCTGGTCCTGAACTCAATTCAAATGGGAACTGGTGTCCTTAGTGGGGTACTCTAGCAGACACCCTCAGGCTTAGACAATAAGAATTAAGGGAGAGGAGCTAGCAGGTTTCCAAGTCTTGACTGCCATGGGCTGGGGGATGGGGGGTAGATGCAATGGGGAGACAGAGCCGGATTGATGGTGAGTTGAGAAACTCGGATTGACAGACTTTTGAAGACAGGTTACACTGCTCTGAAGCCAGAGCCTCATTCTTCCTGTCCCACCTTGCAGTTCTACGCTAGTCAGCGTTCCTCCTAGGAACAGCACAGATAAGCAGATGAGGTGGAGCAAAGGGTCACTTTGGCTCACACCTTCACAGGTTTCAGTCTAGGATTGGCTGACCCCATTGCTTGTGGGCCCGTGACACAGCCACACGTCGTGGTAGGAGGATGTAGCTGAGCTAAGGCGCCCACCCCATGGCTAGGCAGTGAAGAAAATAAAAAGGAAGGGACTGCTCCCATAGTCTCTTTCAGGAGCACCCCTCCTTTAGGCCCCAACTTATGCAGGGTGATGTCCCTATAGCCCAAAGAATCATAAAATTCCACAGAACGCTTGGTCAAATGCCTTAGGGCGAAAAATGGCTATGTGTGTTTGATACAGTCTCTAGGAGATATGAGATTCAGAAGGAAGCTCAGAAATGAAGGACTAGACATCAAAGTTTAAGTGCCAAAGACACAGATGGAGTTTAAGTCCAAAGTGGCACCTTTGTCTATAGCTTACGTCCAAGGGAAGTGGTCCTGAGCAGTCATTTCTGCATAAAGCTAAGGGTACTGACCCCACACACGTCCCACAGTCAGTCTCCCAAGAACCAGGGTTCCAGCCGAGGGTGAACACGATGGGCTGACAGGGAGAGCCTGTCTTTGGCATCAATCCTGCTGCTTGCCGGGTCTACAGCTCCAGCTGACTTCTGCCCAGCTCGCGTAAGAGCATTCACAAAGTAGTGACCTTTTACTCTGAGAGGAGAGAGCTCCAGGGACTTGAGCAGTGTTTTTTGTTTGTTTGTTTTGAGACAGGATCTTAGTATGCAGCCCGGACTGGCCTCAAATTCTCAAATTCACAATCCTTCTGCCTCAGCTTCCTGTGGAATGATAGGCATGACCCACCACATCCTAGCATCATGCATCATCTTTAAGGCCGCCCTTTGCTTCCATCTCCTACTTGTCTTCTCTTTGCCCGTGGTCTTCATTCTCTCCACACAATAATCCCTTCCTCTGAGCCTCTAGCCCACTGAAGGAAAAGGCGCCAGCCACTCCGGAGAGCCGGTTATCCCAGAGAAAGGAGAGCTGAAGCAGACCGATTGGCTGTGCTTGGATCACGTGCCCGACTGACTGCCAATCGCTGAGGCCGGAGGGCCACTCTGATTGGTCAGGCTGAGGGCAGGGGCCTCCCTGGGTTGGAGGACAGGAGGTCAGCCCCTCCTGAGCCGTGGGAAGTGGATCCCCCAAGGAGCGTGGGCCTTTACTTCCAGGAAAACAGCAAATGTCCTCCACTTTTGGATATGAGGAGAGCCCCACTTTGGAAAGGGGTAAGTTGCTGTCACTAGAGCCTGTCTGCTAGCATGAATTCTAGACGGTCAGAAAGCGGGTAAGTCTATTTATTACCCTTAAGTTGGAATCGAGCCTGCCATCTCTGAAGCCCCGGGACGTGGCGCGCCTGCCTTACCCAGAAGATGGCCTTCTCTGCCCTTCTGGGATGGTTTGCGAGTGGTCCGGATGCTTCTCTTCCCCACATCCCTCAAAAGTCAAAATGGCATCGCAGCCTGTTTTCTACAGAAGGCTCCCAGGGCTGCACCCAGTCCCTCCTAGCCCTGGGCCAGCTCCTTTGCTCTTACATCTAGGCTCCGTGCTATGTGTACAGGCCCAGAATATTCCTTCAGACCCCAGCCTGGCCCCAGGCACCAAGGAGGGCCTGGATAAATGTTTGTTTTCTGGGCAGGTGAAAACAAACACTGAGGAAAGAATTCATAGAAAAAAAAAAAAAAAAAAACAACCTAGCCTCCCCCATCATTCACTTATCCTTCAGCTCAGGAGAGTTCTGTAAAGGACCTTGAAGGGTATTTCAGAAAACACTCACACGGGTAAACAGAGACACATGCGTACATCCCAGGCGTACCTGTTTCCTTTGAGTTAGTAGCTACTGAGTATTTGGCAGCTGTTTTCCTAAAATTAAAAAAAAAAAAAAAAAAAAGCATTCCAAGCCAAAGGAAGACAGCTAGCTCATTTATCTGCTGAACAGACTGGAGGCAGCAGAGCCTTGGAAGACCCAGCCTTTCAGCAGCAGGGAGAAGCTCAGAGTTTTGCCAGGTAGTCCTCTGGCTTCATACCCTGAGGCCATGGAAAATGGTCTGCAAGGCTGGGTCCTGTTGGGTTCTAAATGCCCATTACAGACACCTCTGGGGAAGCCCAGAAAAAATATTTGTACTGTTCTTGCAACAGAATCGTGTTCACCACCCTTCTGTCCAAGTTCATATGCTGAGGCTCTTAAACCCCAGGACCTCAGAATGCAAGTATATTTGCAGACAGACCATCTTTAAAGAGGCAATTACGTGAAACTAGGTCGTTAGGGCAGGCTGTAAGCCAGTGTAACTGGTTTCCTCCTAGAAGGTGATTAGGAGACAGGTGCTCACAGGAGGGAGCCCCTGTACAGAGGGAAGGTGGTCACCCTTAAGCCAAGGAGAGAGGGGTGGCAAAAGACGACTCATCTGCTGACACCTTAATCTCAGAACCCCAGCCTCCAGAATCGTGAGGTAACAAATGTCTGGCATTTAAAACACCCAGCTGTGGAATTTTAGCATGGCAACCCAAAAGAAGTAATGTGTGCTTTCAATTTACTATTTTTTATAAGCTCATTTATCGTCACAACAGTCTACTTGAGTGTCATTCTCATTGTACTGATAAGGAAATTTGGGCTAAAAAGCTATTGACACATGCAGAAGTGTGGCTCCTACGTGACAGAGCCCCAGACTCTGAGTCCAGATCTAGTGTCCTTGCGACGGCCCCTGCTTCCCACTCAGCACCATTGCTTTCAAGTGTCTCTGCCCCTCAGCTGTGGAGAGGAATGTTAAAGTTGGGTCCTGTGACTCAGAGACAGGCTGTTGGACACAGGTTTACAAACAGGGGTGGTGGCAGGAATGTCATTTGTAATACTGAGCTTTCTGTCACTGTTGCAACACACATAAGAAAATCCCCTTTGCGGCTTGGGAGATGGCTTAGCAGTTAAAAACACTTGCTTGCAAAGCCTGACAGCCTGGGTTCAAATCCCCATACCCACATAAAGCCAGATGCACAAAATGGCACATGGAATTCACTATGTAATCTCAG
This sequence comes from Jaculus jaculus, assembly GCF_020740685.1. Classification (NCBI taxonomy): domain Eukaryota; kingdom Metazoa; phylum Chordata; class Mammalia; order Rodentia; family Dipodidae; genus Jaculus; species Jaculus jaculus. Next base: position 39,526,063 of record NC_059120.1, read on the forward strand.
GGAGGCCTCCAATACACAGCAGTCCTCCTAAGTGCTGGGGTTAAAGGTGTGTGCCACCACTGCAAACGAACTCCAGACGCGTGCACCCCCTTGTGCATCTGGCTAACGTGGGTCCTGGAGAATTGAGCCTCGAACCAGAGTCCTTAGGCTTCATAGGCAAACGCTTAACCGCTAAGCCATCTCTCCAGCCCATGATTATGTATTTTGAACCTGAGGTGTTGGCACCACCACCACCATTCTCCTTTCCTTATTCATTTAGATCTTTCCATTTTTAAAATATTTTATGTATTTCTTTATTTGAGAGAGAGTGAGTGAGATAGAGAAGATGGATGAGCGTGCTAGGCCCTTCTGCCTCTGCAAACGAACTCCAGATGCATGCTCCCCTTTGTGCATCTGGCTTTATGTGGGTACTGGGGAATGAATCTGGGTCTTTGGGCTTTTCAGGCAAGTACCTTAATCACTGAGCCATCTCTCCAGCCCCCTTTCCAATTTTTTCACTTCAAGTAATAATTCCTCTTGCACTGCCGAACAGCAGCCAGTTCCTGAGGAAGGTGGAACATGAAACTCCATGTATGGGTGATTTGCCCAAGAGTTGCCTTGGCTGTCAAAAGGATGGCAGAACAGTCAGTCTGGTGCAAATGCTGAGTGGGATGGGCACTCTGGGAGCCAGTGAGGCCAGCCGCCAATATTCATTTTCCCACCACTTTTCCTGTTTCTCAGAGACCCCTGTGCCAGTCACTCAACTGGTGTCAAGGTGGGTACCCGGAAGAAGGTAAACTGCAGTGGGTCCCAGTTTGGTACCTCCAAGAAGAGCAAAGCTTCCTGGGAGATCACGTGGCCTTGAAGTCTTGCCACTTCTGGGAGCCTTAGGCCTCCTGAGAACAAATCATGACAAATGCTTGGGGACCTTGCCTCCTCCCAGGGGCCCAGCAGAAGTGTGCTTCCCGCTGGTTTCATCAAACTGCACGTCTGGCTGGTTTGAGGCTGGCTGTGCTCCTCCCCTGCAACTTCTGCCTCTGGGGACAAGCAAGCCTGTCCCTCTCCCCCGCCCTGCCCCACCACGCCCCAGTCCTGCTGGTGCCAGCTGGGCCTCCTGGCCCTGGAGCCTCTTGCCTGGCTCCCTGGGGAAGCGCACTCTGGCGATGAGAAGCGCTGGCAGCTTTGGGAAGTGGAAACAAGCAGAAGGAAAGGGTGTTTCCACTGCTTTTAAGGCGAGTGCTGCTCGCAGAGAACTCAGGATGCGCGTGCTGAGGCAGGAATTCACTGTAGCCCAATGGATGTATTGCCTCCTGGTTATATCTGCCCCGCCCCCAAGAAGGAATTGAAACTTGCAGTCTGGTGGAGGGGCAGAATGCATGGAAACTTGGCCATCACCCTCTCCAAGGTCAATCTCAAGGTCACTCCAGGCTTGTCTTCATTAACAGCAGGAACAGCCAATACTTTGAGAGTATTTATGCTCACTACTGTGTTCACAAGATCTCAAATAGACCTCGTAACTCTATGAAGAAAGGGTTATCATGACCCCCATTCAATAGATGGGGAAACTATGAAGGAGAAAAGTCCAGAAACTAACCCCAAGTTGCACTACTGGTAAGTTACTGTTTGTTAAGACTCAGATTCTAGTAACTGGATAGTTGGCTCAGTGGTTAAAGATGCTTGCTTAGAACGCCTAACAACCTGTATTCGATTCCCCAGTACCCGTGTAAAGCCAGGTGAACAAAGTGGCACATGCATCTGGAGTTTGGAGTTTGTTTGCAGTAGCAATAGGTCCTGGTGCACCCACATTCATTTTTTATTTATTTATTTATTTTTTTTTTTATTTGAGAGTGACAGACACAGAGAGGAAGACAGATAGAGGGAGAGAGAATGGGCGCGCCAGGGCTTCCAGCCTCTGCAAACAAACTCCAGATGTGTGCGCCCCCTTGTGCATCTGGCTAACGTGGGACCTGGGGAACCGAGCCTCGAACCGGGGTCCTTAGGCTTCACAGGCAAGCGCTTAACCGCTAAACCATCTCTCCAGCCCATCCCCACACTCATTCTTTTTCTCGCTTGCTGTCTGTCCTTGCAATAAATAAATGAAAATTTTGTTGTTTTAAAGACTCAGATTCTGACCAGACTTGTGGCCCAGACCTGAAATAGCAGCAGCAGAGGCAGAGGCAAGAGGACAGCAAGTTCAAGGCTGCCTGGGCTGCAGAGTGAGTTCAAGGGAGGCCTAGATAATTTAATGAGACCATGTCTCAAAATAAAATGGGGCCTATAAAGCACTTGCTTCGCATGTGTGAATCCCTCGGTTTGGTCACTACTATGAAAAAAAGCCTCAAATTCAGGCAAGTTGACTAGTAAGCACAAGCTCCCCTGGGAGGGACACGCTGGCCAGCCTCGCCACAGCTGTGATGAAGCAGTAATCACAACCGAACCCTCAGTGGCTGCCAAGGCACTTTCCTAAGCGGTCTGAATGCATTCGCCCAGTCCTTGAACAAGGAAATTGAGAATCAGAGAGGTTTACTCTTCCAAAGTCACATAGCATGGCAGGGTCATTTTCCTCTCAAATCCAATTTCTCCTTCTTGCTAAGGCCATGGTGAGCAGAGCCACAGGGCAGCAGGAACTTGGATCCACAGGGGTCCACGATGTTCACCCACAGTCCCAAAGTGACTTGTCCATTAAAGGGATCAGCCCAACCTAGTCCTCATTAGCATAGTGGTGGAGCTGGGATTTGAACCACTGATGCAGAACTCTGTCCAGCTATATAGTTCAACCAAATCTCCCATTTGCTTGCTCTGGCCAGTCAGTTACTATCTATCCAGCAGGAGGCTCTGTGCTAGGATGGACGTGTGAACGTGACTGGATCAGTGTGCTGGAGGAGCCGGCAGTCTGTCTTGGAAGACAGATGACAAGGTGCCATGGAGAGCAGGGAGCAGAGTGACTGTGGGTAACGGACATGTGCTTCGTCCATTGAAGGGACATCAAAGGGGTCAGGCATGCCACACTGTTGTGAGAAAGTGTGTAGTGCACTCATTCTCATCAATAGTGCATTTTGTTTTGTTTTTGAGAGAGGGTCTCACTCTAGCCCAGGCTGACCTGGAATTCACTACAGAGTCTCAGGGTGGCCTCGAACTCACGGAGGTCCTCCTACCTCTGCCTCCCCAGTGTGGGATTAAAGGCATGTGCCACCACGTCCAGCCAGTAGTGCTTTTTAATTTTTTTTTTTTTGACTCATTATGTAGCCCAAATTGCCCTGGAACTAGAACTCCCCACTATCCCCCTGTCTTAGGCTGGGATTACAAGTGTACATACCACCCCTGGGCTTCATCTGGTTTCATGGCTTGAGGCCATGGCCCTCCAAAACCTCCCTCTGGTCAAAATAAATCCCACCCTTCTTGGCTCATTTTAGACTCTAATCTGCCATCACTGGAGAACCCTATAGCCATGCCCTGAGCAATCTAGAACTCTCGGATTACTGGACACAGGCTGTGAAGAAAAGTGTGTGCAAGATGCCTAAGGCCAACTCTCTCACAAGGATGACATGGAAGTGGGAAACGGCAGGATAAATAAAACCCCTGGCATTGCTGTGGAAGCCGGCTGAGTTCTGTCTGTAATTACTCTGTGCTTGGAAGTGGTGTTTTCAGTGTGGCCTTTCTACCTGCCCTTCTACCAGTGGAGTGGCTGTCACTGTTGATAAAACCCAGGCCAGTTCTCCCCATTGGAGCCAATTAGACTGACTTCTAGAGGACAGCCAGGGCAGCTTCAGTGCTAATGAGAGCAGCTGACATCTTGGCATTGGCCTATTTGCCCAGCATGAGAGGATGGAGAAACGTATCCCACCAAGTAGTCCCCTTCCCCGACTCATTGGCTCGAATAGCTCTACTTGTGAGGGCCAAGGCAGTGAGTGGGCTTCACTGGAGAAGGGGCTTCCTGCTGGGCAATGAGGTCAAGCCTCACTTGTCCTTACTCAGCAAATGCTGATTGGAATGGTTAATCTTCACTGTCAGCTTGACTAGACTTTTTTTTTCCCTCTCCCCTGAGGTAGGGTCTCTCTCTAGCTCAGGGTGACCTGGAATTCACTGAAGTTCAGGGTCACCTCGAACTCATGGTGATCCTCCTACCTCTGCCTCCCAAGTGCTGCGATTAAAGGCGTGCACCACCAAGCCTGGCTTTGACAGGATTTTTAATCACCTGGGGGGCATAGCCCTCCCTGTGTCTGCAAAGGTGTTTCCAGAGAGGCTTACCTGAGGAGGGGAGATGACCCCAAATGGAATAAAGGGAAAAGGATAAAAGCGAGCTAAGCACCAGCATTTCATCTCTCTGCTTCCTGACTGCTGACCAGATGAGACCAGCTGCCTCACGCTCCCACCACGTCTTCCCTGCCGTCCTGGAGTGCAGCCCTCAAACCATGAGCCAAAAGAAACTTTCCCTCCTTAAGTTGCTTTGGTCAAACATCTTGTAAACTAATGCATTGATGAAGCAACAAGTTCATGCTGTATCGGACTCAACAATAAGATAAAGGCAAAGCAAACTTCCCATGAAGCAGAAGTTTAAGCTGTTGGGGCCAGGGACAGAGATGTAGCTCAGGGGGAAAGCACATACCTAACGTGCTCCTGGCCCTGGATTCAATCCTCAGCATGGGGGGAAATTACTTCAGGGCCTACCACTGGGACGAGTTCTGAAAAGGGCCTGCAGATGTGATATGTGTATCATATGTGTATATGATCACATGATTTGGAAAAACTGCAAAAGTCAACTATTTTTACGACACAGTCAAAATTAATGTCTTCTTTTTTCTTTCTTGTTTTCTTTTTCCCCAGGGTAGGGTCTTGCTCAAGCCCAGGCTGACCTGAAATTCACTCTGTACTCTCAGGCTGGCCTTGAACTCACAGGGATCCTCCTACCTCTTCTGAATTAAAGGCATGCACCACCTTGCTGGGTTCAACTCTGTAGTCTCAGGGTGGCCTCCAACTCACAGCGACCCTCCTACCACCGCCTCCCAAGTGCTGGGATTAAAGGCGTGCACCAACACACCCAGCTACTACTGTCTTTTTCTACTCAAACTTCTCTCTGTTACACTTGTAACCCCTCATGCTGACTGGGACTGAAGTACCACGGGCATTTTGGAGATCTGCCTGAAGGGAAATTAAGTGGGCTCAGGGTTTTATGGAACGAACCTACTTGTTAGGTGGACTGCAAGTTATGTTTGTGTGCAGTCTTTGCTGCCAGCCACCTGACACCGTGACAGTAAGGTGCAGAGTTAAGGATCATATTAAATTGGACAGTGGAAGTGAGGAGTGGGCAGTGGGGCAGTAACAAGCCTTGAATGACAAGGCCTGTGGGAAACTATTCCTAGCACCTGATGTGTGCAGTGTAAGTTCTCACCAGTACCCAGTCCGATGTACTGGACTGTCTTGAGTAATACAATGGGACAATTACATACTATGTCTGTGGTTCTGCTTGTTAGGAAATATGCCAGATAGAATTCACGAGAGCTCCTGTTTGTAGGGTACAACTCTAGCAGTCCTACAAACAGCAAGGATGCCTGGCTGTGACGTCACATGTTATGCATCCCAACCATCAATATAAATAATAGCTTCCTTATGCTTGGGGAAAGATTATTAATTATCTTTCCTTTCTCTATATAGAGGGCATCACATTCTTGTGGAATAGGATAAGGTTATAAAAGAGTGCTCAGCCAAAAAATGTGGAACTTACATAGTGGTTAATTAATAAAATGTTATTTTCTATGTTTTGTGATATTTGTGGCATTTTTCCCACACTAAATAAATATGCTAATTTTGTGTTTAGAATTTTGTGTTTTTCTTTCATTCTTTCTTGCATTTTTGTGGTTGTGTTGTTGTTTTGTTGTAAGGTAGGGTCTCACTGTGGCTCAGGCTGATCTGGAATTTATCCTGTAGTCCAGGCTGGCCTCCAAGTCATCTTCCTCTGTCAACCTCCCAAGTTCTGGGATTACACATATGAACCATCACGCCTGGCATAATTTTGTATTTTTCTTAGAGACACCTCTGCATTGTATAAGCTTCAGGCTCTATGGACCATCCAGTCCTGAATTCCTTGTCCTGACCTACCGGAAGCGCTCTTGTCTCCTCTCTCTCCACCCAAGCCAGGTTCTGCACTAGGACGGGAACACATGGGGGCTGAAGTAGACCTGGCCCCTCCCCACAGAGAGAGAGAACGGAAACATGCAGGATTCTGGAAGAAGGAGTAAGAGGGGACCCTCCTGTGGGAAATAATATTTAATCGGAGACTTCAAGAATAAATTAGGCTTGGCCCGGAGAAAGAAGGGAGGAATACACCAAGCGGAAAGAGCAGATGAGTGAAGGGCCTGAACTTGGCACAATACCTACCAAAGTAAGGAAAACAAGAAGCATCGCAGTTTGGGTGGGGTCGAGGTGCTATGGGAACACGGGAAGGCAAGTACACCCAACGCAACCCACAGCAAACAGGGACAGAGGATTGAGGATCAGGTTGGAATCAGCTTCCTGACCTGGGCAGGGTGGTGCACACCTCTAATCCCAGACCCCAGGAGGCTGAGGTAGAAGAATCACAGTGAGCTTGAGGCAAGCCTGGGACACAGAATGGATTCCAGGTCAGCCGGGCTAGAAGGAGAGGCTGCCTCACAGAAAGAAGAAAAGGAAAGAAAAGGAGAAAAAAGGGAGGGAGGGAGGAGCAGAGAAAGAAGAAAGCATTGATTGGCTTCCTGACATTCATTGGCGATTCAACATGTCTGGAGTCTGCTAAGAAACGAAGTTCTGCATGGCTTCACAGCAGCCCAGATATTTTTTGGTTGGTTGGTTTGTTTTGTTGTTGTTTTGTGGTGGGTCTCACTTTAGGCCAAGGAAAACTGGGTATCTATATGTAGAAGATGAAATTTAGACCAATGAATCAAGGACCTCAATGTAAGATCTGAAACAGTGCGAAAAGAAGGGAGAACACTTCAAGATATAGGCATAGAGAAGGACTTTCTGAACAAGACCCCTGTAGCCCAGGAAAATAAGGCAACTAAATCAACATATGGGACCTCATGAAACTAAAAAGCTATTTTATTGCCAAGGATACTGTCAATTGATCAAGAGATGGCCTACAAAATGGAAGAAATAACTCAAAACACTAATCAACAAAAGACCCCCAAACAACTTAATTAAAAAAAAAAATGGGCCAAGGAACTGATTAGACTCTCAAAAGAGAAACAACTGGTAATTTTTTTTTTTTATGTTTGTGAGGAGAGAGACAGACAGACAGAGTAAAGGAGCACCAGAATGAACTCTATGTAGGTGTGTGTGCCATTTGTGCATCTGGCTTTATGTGAGTCGGGGAATTGGACTCAGGCCATCATGCTTTGCAAATAAATGCCTTTAATCTCTGAGCCATCTCTCCAGTCCATATATACATATGTGTATATATATTAATATTCAACATCTTTACCATCAAGAAAATGCAAATTTAAACTATTTTGAGATTGCATCCCACTCCAGTCAGAATGGTGATCATCAAAAACTCAAATGAGGGCTGGAGAGATGGCTTAGTGGTTAAGCGCTTGCCTGTGAAGCCTAAAGACCCCGGTTCAAGGTTCAATTGTCCAGGACCCACGTTAGCCAGATGCACAAGGGGGCGCACGCGTCTGGAGTTCGTTTGCAGTGGCTGGAGGTCCTGGCGCGCCCATTCTCTCTCTCTCTATCTATCTCTCCGCCTCTTTCTCTCTGTCACTCTCAAATAAAAAAAAAAAAAAAAAAACTCAAATGATAGCGAGGCGTGGTGGCGCACGCCTTTAATCCCAGCACTCAGGAGGCAGAGGTAGGAGGATTGCCATGAGTTCAAGGACACCCTGAGATTACATACTGAATTCCAGGTCAGCCTGGGCTAGACTGAGACCCTACCTGGAAAAGACCAAAAACATAAACAAACTCAAATGACATGAGCTTGGCAGTTAAGGCATTTAACTGGGAAGCCTAAGGACCCAGGTTTGATTCGCCAGTACCCATGTAAGCACTATGCACAAGGTGATGCATGCATCTGGAGTTCCTTTGCAGTGGTTAAAGGCCATGGTGTGCCTATCCTCTCTCTTTATATGCCTCTGTCTCTCTCAAACAAACAAGTAAATTAAATTAAATATTTTTAGCTGGGCGTGGTGGTGCATGCCTTTAATCCCAGCACTCAGGAGGCAGAGGTAGGAGGATCATAAGTTTGAGGCCACCCTGAGACTACCTAGTGAATTCCAGGTAAGCCTGGGCTAGAGTGAAACCCTACCTTGACAAAAATAATAAATTAATTAATTAATATTTTTTTAAAAAATCAAGTGACAGTCAATACTGGTGAAGATTTGGGAAAAGACCCTTTATACACTGTTGGTGGGAGTATAAATTGGTGATGCCACCATGCACACCAGTGTGGAGGTTTTTCAAAAAGTTAAATATAGATCTATCATATGACCCGGCTATGCCATCCTGGACATATGCTCTAAGGACTCCTCTACACGGTACTATAGAAATACTTGCTTATCAATGTTTATTACTGCTGAAGTGGAATCAATCTAGATATCTGTCAACTGATGAATGGATAATGAAGATGTGGCACATATACCCAGTAAAGTTTTATTCAGCTGAAATTGTAAAATTCATAGAAAACTGGACTTGAAAATGCTGTACTAAATGGGCTGGAGAGATTGTTCAGTAGTTAAAAGGTACTGGCTTGAAAAACCCAATGACATGAGTTCTATTCCCTAGTACCCATGTAAAACCAGATGCACAAAATAGCACATGCATCTGGAGTTTGTTTGCAATGGCAAGACACTCTGGTGTGCCTGTTCTCTCTCTCTCTCTCTCTCCTTTTTGTCTTGAAAATAAATAAAAATATTTATTAAGAGCTGGGCATGGTGGCGCATGCCTTTAATCCCAGCACTAGGGAGGCAGAAGTAGGAGGATCGCTGTGAGTTCAAGGCCACCCTGAGACTCTATAGTGAATTCCAGGTAAAACTGGGCTAGAGTGAGACACTACCTCGAAAAATCAAAAAAAAAAAATTTAAAAATACTAAGTGATAACTAATGTACAGAAAGAAAATGATTCTGTTCTTTCTTATATACAGATCCTAGCATTGAATTTTTAGATTTGTATGGGAATCAAACCGAGGCTGGCAGGTTCTGCATACAAGCACCTTTGAACTGCGAAGCCATCTCCCCAGCTCAGAAATCTACTTCTTTGTTAGGTAGTTTTTTAAAAAATACTATTTAACAGGCTGGAGAGATGGCTTAGCGGTTAAGGTGCTTGCCTGCAAAACCAAAGGACCCAGGTTCTATTCCCCGGGACCCACATAAGCCAGGTGCACAAGATGGCACACACATCTGGAGATCATTTACAGTGGATGAAGGCCCTGAAGTGCTCGTTCTCATTCTCTCTCTCCCTCTGTATCTGTTCTCATGCTCTACCATTCTCAAGGCTGTCTGCTGACCTGTGACCATCTGTACATCTATCTGGCTGTGGGTGTGAGTGGATCTATATGGTATTTCTGTCTGTTTCTGCTCCATCACATCAGAATGTAGACACCTCGAGGACAGGGACTTGTTCGTCACTGAGTCCCAGTGCCCAGATGAGGAGTCACTGGTAAGTTCCTGTTGACCAGCAACAGGCCAGTGACTGGCCTCCAGTCATCTGCTGACAGTCTTCCTTCTTCCTCAGAGAAGACAAAGTCCTGCTAAGCAAGCCAGTGGCTTTCAGGTTTCTTAGCTCTGCCCTCTCTAGCCAGCCTCTTTTTTTTTAATTTTTTTATTTTTTTTATTTTTCAAGGTAGGGTCTCCCTTTAGCTCAGGCTGACCTGGAATTCTCTATGTAGTTTCAGGGTGACCTTGAACTCACAGTGATCCTCCTACCTCTGCCTCCCGAGTCCTGGGATTAAAGGCATGCGCCCCCACACCCGACAAGCCAGCCTGTTGAATGCAGCCTCCGCAGCTCCTGTCACATGCTTACAGAGCCGCATTCTGGATGTCTCTGCTTATAGGGACTGACTCTACATGAAATTTTTAAAAATATTTTTATTTATTTACTTGCAAGCAGAGACAGAGGGGGGGAGGGAGGGAGGATGGGCACACCAGGGCCTCTAGCCACTGCAATTGAATTCCAGATGTATGTGCCACTTTGTGCATCTGGCTTTATGTAGGTACTGAAGAATTGAACGCAGGCCACCAGGCTTTGCAAAGAAACACCTTGAACTGCTGAGCCATCTCTGCAGCCCTTAAATCTTCATTTATGCTAAGCATTTAAAAAGCAATTGTTAGCTGGGCGTGGTGGCGCACGCCTGTAATCCCAGCACTCGGGAGGCAGAAGTAGGAGGATCGCCAAGAGTTCAAGGCCACCCTGAGACTATATAGTTAATTCCAGGTCAGCCTGAGCCACAGTGAGACCCTACCTTGAAAAACCAAAAAAAAAAAAAAAAAAAAAAAGCAGTTGTTGGGCTGGAGAGATGGCTTAGCAGTTAAGTGCTTGCCTGTGAAGCCTAAGGACCTCGGTTCGAGGCTCAATTCCCCAGGACACATGTTAGCCAGATGCACAAGGGGGCGCATGCAAACTGGCTGGAGGCCTCTGGCGCGCCTATTCTCTCTCTCTCTCTCTCTCTCTCTCTCTGCCTCTTTCTCTGTTGCTCTCAAATAAATAAATAAAAATAAACAAAAAAGAATTTAAAAAGCAACTGTCTAGCCAGGTGTGGTGGCACACGCATTTAATCCCAACCCTTGGGAGGCAGAAGTGGAAGGATTTCTTGTGAGTTTGAGGCCAGCCTGAAACTACATAGTGAATTCTAAATCAGCCTGGGCTACAGTGAGAACCTTCCTCAAAAAAAAATTCAAATTTATATTTTATATTTATTTATTTGACAGAGAAAGATAGAGAAAATGGGTGCTCCATATGAGGTTTTGTTTTGTATTCTGTGTGACATGGTGTGTGTTGCGTGCATGTTTGTGTGAGGTATGCATGTCCCATGTGCACAGAGGCCAGAGGAGAACATCAGATGTCCTTTTATTATCACTCATCTGTTTATTTCCTTGAAGTGGGGTCTCTCCCACAACTCAGAGCTGCTGTCTATCAGTGAACCCCAGTGATTCTCTGGTATACTCCCTTTGTGGACTGGGATTACAGATGGGTCCATCTTTTTTCACAGGTTCTGGGGAGTCAAAGTTGGCAGTCTCTGGCCAGAGAAGCCCCCCCACCCCCCATTTTAAGTGGCAAGCACTCTTCACTGCTGAGCCATCTCCCCAGCCCTAGCTGGTTGTACTGTTTACAAGCCAAGATGGGCTCTTGGAGGGACAGAAATGACCTATTCCTTCTCATGTAGTGTTTTACTCAGCCTAGGTGCTACTGGTGGGACATGTGACCAACCTCATGGCTGGACATTTTTCTTTTTAATTTTTATGAGAGCGACAGACACAGAGACAAAGACAGATAGAGGGAGAGAGAGAGAATGGGCGCGCCAGGGCTTCCAGCCTCTGCAAACGAACTCCAGACGCATGCGCCCCCTTGTGCATCTGGCTAATGTGGGACCTGGGGAACCGAGCCTCGAATCGGGGTCCTTAGGCTTCACAGGCAAGCGCTTAACCACTAAGCCACCTCTCCAGCCCGACATTTTTGATTTCCGGGCTCTAGATGCTATGAGCAGCCCTCCACTCATTGGAATAATTAACAAAAAGCAGGGCTTTCAGAATCTTCCCCAGGGGAGCAATGCTGCCTCAGGCAAGTACCATGATGAGCTGTGTGGCTGAAGAAGAAGGAAGGGCCTCCTGTACCGTTTCGTCCTTCCCCAGCGGATGTGCTGCCTCGCGCTCCTCAAGCCGTTCCTGGGCAATAGGCACCAACATAGCCCTCAGTTTCTCCCTAATACGAGCGAGTCGTCTTGTTGTTAGTGCGGCCATAGAGCATCCTGTCACGTGGTATGACTCGCTGTGTCATCCCCTTCAATCTCAATTAACTATCCGGGTTTGTTACAGAACGTCTCAAAATCTGCTTGTGTGCGTGTCTCTGACAAAATTATGAGCTCCCGGAGAACAGAAACCATGCTTTGGGTTCCTCTTGGCCTAGGTGGAATTACTTTTGGGTGTGTGGTGATTCAGGAAGAGGCTTCTAGATAGAGAGGTGGAATGGGTGTGTGAGCCTCAGAGGGATGAGCTGCCCACAGGAGAGCTGATGCTGTGGGGAGAGAGATGCCAGGCACCCAGGGCCTTCATTTTCCCCCTGCATGTGCATAGTACGTATGGTGAATGAGCATGCTTATGGGGTGATGCGGCGTCCTGCGGGCTCCCGTGTGGTACCCCAGTTGCGGCTGGAGAGACCTCAGGTGTCCCCATCTATATCACTCATCTGCCTGTTTGTCCTTGTGACAGAGACTTGCTGATTCCAGAGCTTTCTGATTCCCAGCAAATTGCTGGTCTTCATTCCTCCCACAGGACTAGGGTTACAGATGTGCATAACTACACCCAGCTGGTTTTGTTCCTTCTGGAGATGGGAGATGGGGTGGTCTCAGGCCCTCATGCTTGCATAGGAAGTTCGTTTAACCACTGAGCCATCTTTTCAGCCTTCCCAAAGGCCCATTTTGAGGAAGAGGTTCCCTTTAGGATCTAGGAGGAAAACTGACGTCTCAAAAGGAGACAGCAGAGTAACAGGACATGGGCAGTGACAGGAATGTGGTTGAGTTACAGAAGCTGGTGGTCACTGGATGTTGTGGGGCTGCTCCCCCTGCCAGCTGGAAGCCTCACAGCACAGCCATGAGAAGAGGCAGGGCTGCAAGCGAGGGGTGACTGAGTGAGGAGACAGGCAGAGCTCCCACTTTCAAAATTTCCAGACTAAGGTGCGGTGGCGCACGCCTTTAATCCTAGCACTCAGGAGGCAAAAGTAGCTGGATCACTGCGAGTTGAGGCCAACCTGGGACTACAGAGTGAGTTTAAGGCCAGCCTGGGCTAGAGTGAGACCCTACCTTGAAAGAAAAAAGGGCCGGAGACACTGCTCTGCAGTTTAGGTGCGTGCGTACAAAGCCCAGGGACCTGGTTCTACTCCCCTGTACCCATGTAAATCCAGATGCACAAGGTGGCGCGTATGTCTAGAGTTCACTTGCAGTAGCTAGATGCCCTGGCACACCAATTCTCCACCGCCCAACTCTCTCTGTCAAATAAATAAATAAAATATCAACAAAAATTTAAAAATGGCTGGGCATGGTGGTGCATGCCTTTAATCCCAGCACTCAGGAGGCAGAGGTAGGAGCATCACTGTGAGTTCAAGGCCAGCCTGAGACTGCATAGTGAATTCCAGGTCAACCTGGGCTAGAGTGAGACCCTACCTCAAGAAAACAAAACAAAACAAAAACAAAAACATGAATTCCACAAATGAAAGGAGAGGGTCTTCACATGAGGGGCGGCTTAGTACCCAGGAGGCATTCCTAAGCATAGCTTCCGATATAAACATGAAATAGATACATACTTATTAAACGTGTCTCTGTATTATAGGAGGGCTAGAAATAGTGTTTATGGACTAGGCTGGGAGAAGCCTTTTGGGCTACTTTGTGTACATTTATGTCCTTTTTGGAGCATCGGGGCTTAATTCTTGGGCCTTGTGCATGAGCGTCAAGCAACTATAGCACTGAGCTGCACCCCAGACCTGGAAGAAACCTCTGCAGTGGAGCATTTCAAGATGAAAGTGAACCAGGGTTGGGCAGAAAAGGGTGGGAGGCCATTGATTCAGGAAGGAGATAGGAGGTCCCTGGGAGAAGAGAGTGATGTCAGGTAAACAGGGTGAGGAAAATGAATACATGAGGTGATGGCTTTCCTGGCAATTTTACCAAAAAATAAAAAAAAAGGATTCTGGCCCTTCCTCCTCTATGAACAGGCACTGAGGTGGCTCCCAGCAGCTCTCTAGAGCTTCCAGAATGCAGAAATTTCCACTGTGGAATCAAAGATGCCTCTCCCTGCTACATTACAGCTCAAGCGGGCACGGGCCATTAGAGTGCAGGCTCAGAGAGGACGTGGTCCCACTGCAGTGTCTGGAAAATCAGAATGCCACCTTCATTCCAAGCACAGAGGTCAGTAATAAAAAGGGGGGTTAATCACTATTAATCTGCAGCCTGAATGCAAAGGTTAGCTGAAAAGAAAAGAAGGGGGAAAAGAGGCAACTCTGAGCTATACAATCTGCACTCTTCCTTTTTACAACCCTGGCAAAAACAAGCAGGAGGCAAATCCCATTTAAAAGGACAGGTCTCCTCCCTGACCCAGGCCGTCTCCATGCATCATAAATATTTCCACTGTCATAAATACTGCTGATGAGGAAGCAGAAGGCTCTTAATTGGCTCCAAGTCATTTCATGGTGGAGAAGCTGGAGGAAGTGCACTGAATGAGAATATGAGAGGGCGAGGGGTCTCCCCAGAGGAATGTAAAGTCTAATCTTCTATCTAATCTTCTATCTGGCCTATGATCAGTGGAAAGACCATCATCTCTCTCTGTCTGGGGTTTTTTTTTTTCTTTTTTTCTTTTTTTTCTGTCTCAGAGATGCCAGTCCCTTCTGGTTTAGCCTTGTGGCAGTTGATGTTGTTGATGGTCTACAGTTAAGAAAAAGGGGTGTTACTAACATTCATAAAAACCAATAGTAGGGGCTGGAGGGATGGCTTAGTGGTTAAGGCATTTGCCTGCAAAGCCAAAGGACCCAGGTTCAATTCCCCAGGACTCACACAAAGCCAGATGCACAAGGGGGTGCACGCATCTGGACTTCATTTGCAGTGGCTGGAGGCCCTGGCATGCCCATTCTCCCTCTCCCTCTTTCTCTGTCAAATACATAAATAAAAACATTTTTTTAAAAATAGTAGAAAACAATGACTAGCAGAATAGCAGATAAGAAGTGGCAGTACTTTCATGTAATAGAATACCACGGAGCCATAGGAAGATGGACAACAACATGGATGAGTTTCAAAGATATGCGAAGCTGAGTGTGGTAGCCCACCTTTTAGTCCCAGTACCACATGAGGATGAGGCATAAGGATTTCAAGTTTAAGGCCACCCCAAGCTACACAGTAATCTTTCACACCAGCCTAAATAAAGGCACTCTGTCTTAAAAACAAAAACAAAACAAAGTAAAAAACCATGGATGTGGTGGTTTGAATGTGATTCTTTGAATATATGGCACCATAGACTCAGGCTTGAATTTTGAGTCCCTATGGGGCAGAGCCCTGTAGAGGAAGAGGTGTTGCTGGGAGCTGATCCAGCTCTAAGGTATGCTTGGGCATGGATCTGAATGACAGCCCAACAGTGAGGAGAGAGCAGTTTGTGTTTGCTGGCTGTTTGGTGGTTTCTCTCTGCTTGAATCTATGAAAGAGAACCATCTTCTTCCACCAATAACAGAGCTTCCTCTGGCTCTGTAAGCATGAAATAAATCCCTTCCTCTCATAAACTGTGTCTGATTGGCTGTCTATCCCAGCAACAAGGAGTCTACTACAACAATTGGGTTGGGGAGATGGCTTAATAGTTAAAGGTATGTGCTTGCAAAGTCTGCTAGCCTGGGCTGAATTCCCCAGCCATCAAAGTGAAGCCTGATGAGCCTTTTTTCATTTGCAATGGCAAGAGACTCTAGTGCATGCATGTGTGCACACGTACGCTCACAATGTGTGCACAAACACACACATGGGCAAGTAAGTAAATTTTTAAAAATTATGCAAAGTGTGGGGCTGGGCGATTGCTCAGCGGTTAAAGGCACTTATTTGCAAAGCCTTCCATGCCAGGTTTGATTATCCAGTACCCTCATAAAACCAGATGTACAAAGTGGTTCAAGCATATAGAGTTCGTTTGCAGGGGCAAGAGGCCTTGGCACCCCCATAGTTACTCTCTTCCTGCTCATTAATAAATAAATTTAAAAATTCTTTAAAATTATGTGAATGAAGGAGTCTTACATACATAGAGTACATACTATATGAGCAAAGCAGATTTACTATTTGTACACTGGTTGTCAACTTATGTCTGGTGAGATATAATGTCCATACACACAAGTTAGATAAAGCAGATTTATTACTTGTCAATATGCAAAAAGGGACAATAAAAGCCCTGGATCCAGCCTGAAGATATGGCTTAGTGATTAAAGCAGTTACCTGTGAAGCCTTAGGACTCATGTTTGACTCTCTAGATCCCATGTAAGCCAGACACACAAGGTGATGCAAGCACACAAGGTTGCACATGTACACAAGATGGTGCATGTGTCTGGAGTTTGATTATAGTGGCTGACGGCCCTAGCACACCATTTTCTCTCTCTCTCTCATTAAAAAAATAATAATAATTTAAGCTGGGCATGGTGGCACACACCTTTAATCCCAACACTCGAGAGACCAAGGTAGGAGCATCACTTTGAGTTCAAGTCCTCCCTGAGACCCCAGTGAATTCCAGGTCAGCCTGAGCTAGAGTGAGACCCTACCTCAAAAAAAAAAAACAATAATAAAGCAGGGTGTGGTGGTGCATAACTTTAATACCAGCACTTAGGAGGCCGAGGTAGGAGGACTGCCATGAGTTCGAGGCCACTGAGACTACATAGTTAATTCCAGGTCAGCCTGTGCTAAAGTGAGACCCTACCTTGAAAAAACAAACAACCAAAAATAAACAAATAACGGGCTGGAGAGATGGCTTAGCGGTTAAGAGCTTGCCTATGAAGCCTAAGGACCCCGGTTTGAGGCTTGGTTCCCCAGGTCCCACGTTAGCCAGATGCACAAAGGGGCGCACGTGTCTGGAGTTCGTTTGCAGTGGCTGGAAGCCCTGGCGCTCCCATCCTCTCTCTCTCTCCCTCTATCTGTCTTTCTCCCTGTGTCTGTCACTCTCAAATAAATAAATAAATAATGAACAAAAAATATATTTAAAAAATAAATAAATAAAATAAAAATAAAAAAAGAAGACCCAATAATTTAAAAAAAAAAAAAAAGCTCAGGATCCAGGGCTGGAGACATGGCTAAGAGGTCAAGGCATTTGCCTGCAAGGCCAAAGGACCCATGTTCAATTCCCCAGGACCCACATGAGCCATTTTCACAAGGTGGCTCATATATCTGGAGTTTGTTTGCAGTGGCCCGGGTACACCCATGCACACTCTCTCTCTTCTTCTTTCTTGCTCAAATAAATTAAAACAAAAAAACCCAGGGTCCATTATGAGCTAGCCCTCCAAGATTCAGGCATGGGCAGAGCCTCAGTTGTGCGTGTTTCACTTTCCATATAGTAAAAGGATCCTGAAAGCAACCACCCTGGGTTTTGTACACCATGAATTGTGACTTGTGTGGCTACAGTGCTGAAGGGCATTCTGCTTGGGAGGGGTGCTGGAATAGAACTGTAGCAGTTACCCTTGTTGCTGGGACAAGAAGCAGCTTATGGAAGAAAGGGTTGAATTTGGCTTACAGTTTTGAGGGGATATTTCATCATGATGGGGAAAGCATGGCAGAGCAGACAGCCAGAGCATCACATCTTGTCACAGCAGCAGGAAGTAAGTATCAGAATGAACTAGCTAGAGGACTGTGGGGATCTTAGTCACATAGTATCCAGCACAGCAGATCCAGTATGAGAGAAGCATCAAGTCACCTATAAGCCCATTAGGATCACAGCAGATTACTCAACACAAACTTTAAAAGCCAGAAGGTCTTGCCGGGCATGGTGGCACATGCCTTTAATCCCAGCACTCAGGAGGCAGAGGTAGGAGGATTTCCATGAGTTTGAGGCCACCTTGAGACTCCATAGTGAATACCATAGTGAATTCCTGGGCTAGAGTGAGACCCTACCTCGAAACACCAAGAAAAAATAAGATAAAATCAAAAAAGCTAGAAGGGGGGCTGGAGAAATGGCTTAGCAGTTAAGCGCTTGCCTGTGAAGCCTAAGGATCCTGGTTCGAGGCTCATTTCCCCAGGACCCATGTTAGCTAGATGCATAAAGGGGCGCACTCATCTGGAGTTCATTTGCAGTGGCTGGAGGCCCTGGTGCGTCCATTCTCTCTCTCTCTCTGCCTCTTTCTCCCTGTCTGTTGCTCTCAAATAAATAAATAATTAAAAAGATTAGTAAACAAATAGCTTTTAAAAAAAAAGCCAGAAAGGCTTGGAATGAAGTATTCCAAATTCTGAAAGATAACACATGTCAATTAAGATTACTATACCCAGCAAAGCTGTCCATCCATATTGAAGGAGGTATAAGGACATTCCATAATAGAACCAGGCTAAAGAAATATATGTCCACTAAGCCAGCTCTGTAGTATGAGCTGGCTAGTACTGGCATGGGGCTTGGACTCTAAAGGTCCAAGGCTTGCCCCAGTGAAACAGCTGCTCTGGCAAGGCTCCACCTGCAGGGGATCAAGGATGAGACTTAATCACCAACATCTGAGGCTATGGGGGACATTCTACAGTCAAACCACCACACGACACCCAGGCTAGTCCTTCCTTATCCTGATCTGAAGATGTTGCATTCTATGATTGGCTTTCTGAATTCTAAGTGACAAAAGGGAGGGACCAAGTCAAGGCTCCCTAGCTAGTTGTCCTGCATATGATTCCATTAAAATTATGTGGTCGATACTGCCAGTTCTGCATCTGTTCAAGCTTTAGTCTGCCCCCCACTTCTACCACAGTAGTGGCCTCCATGTGCCTTAGTAATGAAACCTGGGAGAACACTTCTTAGGAGATGGTTACTGAGCAGGGAACCCCTTTGGCTGCATTCTGAGTTCAGTCTCTTTCTTTTCAAATTAATTTATATTTTTATAAGATGGACTCTTTGATGGGTGAAGTCATGCCTCAAGATACATCTTCCATAGTCCCAGTGCAAAGTGTAAGGTTTTTCTTTAATGGTGTGAGTCTCCTTAACATTACAGCTACTTCCTCTGTACCCACCTTATCTGCAACTTTAATTTCATCTACATCCTTTTCCCTTTTGTTCCTTTCTTTTTTATTGAAATTTTTCATACATATACATAATGTAGTTTTTCACTTTTTTGTTTTCTTTTGAATTTTTGAGGTAGAGTTTCACTCTAGCCCAGGCTGACCTGGAATTCACTATGGAGTCTCAGGATGGCCTCAAACTCATGGCAATCCTAACTCTGCCTCCCGGGTGCTGGGATTAAAGGTGTAAGCCACCACACCTGGCTAGTTCTTCACTTTTTGAAGCAACTGTCATACCTGTAAACAATATATCACGATCATAATCCCCTCCTACCACCTTAACTTCCTGTTCCCCATCCCAAATACCATCTCCACTGAATCCCTTCTTTTCAATTAGTCTCTCTTCTATTTTTTTAAATATTTTTTTAAAATTTTATTTATTTATTTGAGAGCGACAGACACAGAGAGAAAGACAGGTAGAGGGAGAGAGAATGGGCGCACCAGGGCTTCCAGCCTCTGCAAATGAACTCCAGACGCGTGCGCCCCCTTGTGCATCTGGCTAACGTGGGACCTGGGGAACCGAGCCTCGAACCAGGGTCCTTAGGCTTCACAAGCAAGCGCTTAACCGCTACGCCATCTCTCCAGCCCTCTCTTCTATTTTGATGTCACCATTTTTCCTCCTATTTTGCAAGTCTTGTGTAGTTAGTCTCAGCCACTGTGAGGTCATGAACACCTCGGCCACTTTCTATCTGGACGACAGTACTGTAAGCACTCCTTCCTTTGGCTCTTACATTGTTTCTGCCACCTCTTATGCAATGGTCCCTGAGTCTTGGAGGGTGGGGTAGACATGCCTCAGTGCTGAACACTCCGGAACTTCTCAGCACTTTGGTGAGTTTTGAGTCACCCAGTGATCACTAACATGTGAAAAGAGAAGTTTCTCTAACCAAAAATGAGAGTAGCATTAATATATGGGCATCAACAATCATTTAGGAGGCCACGCACACCTTTAATTCCAGCACTCAGGAGGCAGAGTTAGGAGGATCACTGAGAGTTCAAGGCCACCCTGAGACTACATAGTAAATTCCAGGTCAGCTTGGGCTAGAGTGGGACTGCCTTGAAAAACCAAACAACAACTGCCAAATACAGCATTTAGAGAGAGTTTGGTGGGCATAATATACATAATATAACTAGACAATCATAGTAGTTTCCCACTTAGAACTTATGACCTCCCCAGCCATAGGCTTTTGATGAGGTTTTCAATACCAGGCATGAATTCCCTCCCAAGGAGCTGGCCTCAAATCCATTCAGAAAACAGTTGGATTCCCCATAACAGACACAGCCCCATTGCACCAGTTGGTAGATTTGGCCTGGCTGGCCAGCTGTAAAGCTTGCAGGACCCACCGCTGGTTCACACTGTTGATGACTTTTCTTCCCAGCAGGCTGTGTAGCCTGCAGAGCACTTTCCAGCATCATGACAATTAGTCAACAGGGATGTTTCCAGCACAGCTCCAGTTTGATTTCTCAGCATCCTGCAACCATGCATGTCGCTCATACCATCTTTCTTCACCAAACAATATTTTTCATATCTTTCTGTTCAACTTGCTGCTCTCTTGTGGTAGGCAAGCCTGGATAAGAACAGTGATTGGTAACCATGACATAGCATAATTGCTATTCTGCCAAACAAATTTGCCATTACTTTTGTATTCACTGAATTATTTACATATTTATTTATTATCTATTTATGAGATAAAGAGACAGAAAAAGAGAGAGAGAACATGGGCATGCCCCTTGGTCCCCTTGGCACTGCAAACTCCAGACACATGCACCACTTTAGGCAGCTGGCCTTAAGTGGGTGCTGTGGATAAAAGCCCATTAGGCTTTGTACACAAGCACTTCTCACCAATGAACTAACTTCCCAGCCCAGTCCATTACTTTTAAATTTTAAGTAATTTTTAATTTAGTTACTTTTTTTCCCCCTGAATCACAGGTCTCACTGTAGCTCAGGCTGACCTGGAGCACAGTTGTCCCAGGCTGGCCTCAAACTCCTGATCATCCTGCCTCAGCCTCTTCCGCAATTCCTTGCTGGCATGCACCACCACAGCCGGCTCAAGTTCCCGGATATGAGCAGACGCAGCCACATTCTTTGCTCAGATGTAACATAAGCGGTCTCTTGACCAGTTCCTGATAGGATCTTTGTTCTCTTTTGAAACCTCAGGAGCACAGTCTTATTTTCATAACATGTACGTGATGTATTTTGATCATAATCCCCCAACATTACTTTCTTTTGTTCTTCCTCTCCCATCTCCCTTCCACTGAACTCCCTTTTCTTTCAAACTAGTCCTTCTATTTTGGTGTCTTTTTTTCCCCTTCCTCCATCATCCATGTCAGCATGTTGATGGGTCAGTATTGTGCAGGTCTTGTGCAGGTAACAACCACCATTGTGAGGCCACTTCATGTTCAGAAAACAGCATTCCAAAGCACTCCTCCCCATCCTTTGGGTGTGACATTCTTTCTGCCACCTCTTCCACAATGGTCCCTGAGCCTTGGAGAGTATGATAGAGTGAGAACACTCAACTGTCACTTCTTCTCAGCACTTTAACAAGTTTTTATTGTTGTTATTGTTTTTTTTTTTGTTTGTTTGTTTTTTTCGAGGTAGAGTCTCATTCTGGCCCAGGCTGACCTGGAATTTCTATGTAGTCTTATGGTGGCCTCGAACTCATAGCAACCCTCCTACCTCCCGTGTGTTGGGATTAAAGGCATAAGCCACTATGCCTGGTTTATTTTGATAAGTTTTGAGTCTTTCCAGTAGTCATTGCCATCTGCAAAGCAAAACTTCTCTGACCAAAAGTGAGAGTAGCATGAATCTATGGGCATAAATGAAAATATGTAGAGAGCAAGTTGATAAGCACGACATATCCAGAGAAAGACTTTAACTTCTGAGAAGGAGAATCCTTCCCAGGTGACTGAAGCACAGAGTGTGTGAGGACATGGTAACTGAGAAAGATTAATTTGTTTACATACAGTAGTGGGAAAACTTAAACAGTGGCACAAATAATCCCAAACAGGATGTGGCAGTCTTTCTGATCTCCACCTGTGGTCATCTTCATGCTAGGGTTCCTGTGATGGGCCTTGGGACAAAGAGACACAGGGCTCAGCACCCCTCTTCCATTTTTGCCCTAACTGGAAGAGCACACTCCAGCTAAAATTTATTTTGAGGGCTGGAGAGATGACTTAATAGTTAAGGCACTTTCCTGCAAAGCCAAAGGACCCAGGTTTAGTTCCCCAGGACCCACATAAGGCAGATGCACAAGGTGGAACATGAATCTGGAGTTGGTTTGCAGCAGCTGGAGGCCCTGGTGTGCCCAATCTCTCTCTCTCTCTCTCTCTGTGTATGTGTGTGTGTGTATCTTTTGTTCTCTCTCCTTCAGATAAATAAATTAATTAACTTTTTAAAAAATTTATTTTGAGGGGCTGGAGAGATTAGATATAGATATATAGATATAGATATAGATATAGATATAGATATAGATATAGATATAGATATAGATATAGATATAGATATAGATATAGATATAGTATATGTGGTCTCAGGGTGGACTCGAACTCACGGCGCTCCTCCCATCTCTGCCTCCCGTGTGCAGGGATGAAAGGCGTGCGCCAACTCCTGCCCATGAGGCTCATTTAAGTAGAGAGATCTATAAGAAACCTGGCTTCCTGTGAGAGGCACAGCATCTGCCCTGAACTTCCACATGGGAGAAAGTTAGTAATTGAAGTGGCAATGGCTTAAGGAACAGCAGAGTGAAAGTTCCTAAGCAGAAACCAGGAAATCCAGATGGGAGACAGGTGTTTACCCTGAGGTTAGAGAAATTACACATGTAGCACACCCACAGTTTAGATACCCACATGGTAGTGAAGGAAGAAAGGAGAAAGCTAGTTTTTTATTTTATTTTATTTTATTTTTTTTTAGGCAGTCTCAGGAATTGAGGCCCAAGGAGAACCAGGAGGTGCCAGCTTGATCGTCCAGGGCACCCAAAACTCTTGGCAAAATGTCTGATTGAGACCAATCCACAGCGCCCCCTGCTGCCCGCTGTCTACTGCGCTACCTGGGCGGGCTGACCCATCTGGGCTGACCCTCGGGTTCATCCTCCAAGTTTACCAGCCGATCAGGTCTTCTTCCCTTACCTACCTGAACCTGATGCTATGAAGGCTGTGTCCTTCCAGCCCCGTCCCCTCTCAGGACGCGACCTCAGCGCGTGCTGTGGCTGCCCTCTTCCCACTCCCGCTAGTTCTTACACTGCGCGGCCCAAACCCACGTGAGTCTGGCCTAGATCTACCACCCATTGTTCCATAATCTAAACTTTGCCGCTTCCCTCTGTTTTATAGTTTGGGGTAACCCTCTCACTTTAATTACATGTATGATCTTTTTCTGATCTCCAAATCTACCACGTGGGTGCTCTTACCAACTCTAGACTTGCTACCTGGGTACTTTGTTTAAACTCGGGGTAACCATGAGTGTAACCATCCTCACCACTCATTTCTCCTTTCTTTTAGTCTCTTCTTGGATGTCTGGCCCCCCTCTTTTCCCCATTTAGCCTCACCGTTTGTTCTCTTAACTCCCCTAAAAAACATGGCAGATGCCGTGTAGGTTCCTCGATTTTAGATGCTGCTTTTCAGGTGTTTACAGCTTTACCCTAATTTTTCTCTCTAAGCCTGTTTTTCTCAAGTCCACAACCTCGCGGCTCCGTTCCAGTTTTTCCCTGTAGTCCCTCAATTTCTTCTCTTCTGTTTGGATGCTTTCCTTCTTCATGAAAACACATGGCAGATGCTATGTGTGTGTTCTGAGTCTCTCCACACACACATCTATATTCTATCTTCATGTGCTTGTATTGCAGTCAAGTTCACACTGGTGGAAGAAAACACCCCACCAAGAGCAGCTTGTGGGAGAAAAGGGTTTATTTTGGCTTGCGAACTCGAGGGGAAGTTCCATGACGGCAGGGGAAAGCAACAGCATGAGCAGAGGGTGGACATCACCTCCTGGCCAACATAAGGTGGACAGTAGCAACAGGAGAGTGTGCCAACTGGCAAAGGGAAGCTGGCTATAATACCCATAAGCCCACCCCCAATAATACACTGTCTCCAGAAGCATTAATTCCCAAATTGCCATCAGCTAGTGATCTAGTATTCAGAACACCTAAGTTTATGGCAGACACCTGAATCAAACCACCACGGCTTACAACTCTGTTTCAGTCCTTTTCTAAAGTTTTCTCTTAGATGAACCTTATGAACTCTACAGTGTTTCCACATGAGATGGTGCCTCCTACTTTCCACATGTTTAGTCTCCCTTCCTAGACCCCAATCTCCACTAAACAGACCTCATAATTTGTGATTTCTCCCTAAATAAACTTAGTAATTCATAATTTAGCCTTCTTAAGTCCACCTTTATTAATTCTTTATTAAAGGTAGGACAAGCCAGACATGGTGGCACACACCATTAATCCCAGCACTTGGGAGGCAGAGGTAGGAGGATTGTTGTGAGCTCGAGGCCACCCTGAGACTACATAGTGAATTCCTGGCCAGCCTGAGCTAGAGTGAGATCCTACCTTGAAAAACCAAAATAATAATAATAATAAATAATAAAGGTTGGACAGAACCCAAAACTTGGGGCTCATAAATTCTGGGGGACCTCTCCTGGACCCCAAGATCCTGCATCAGTATATCTAGAGTTTAGGGGAAATACACATGTGGAAGGTTCAGAGATCTGAGAAAAATCATACATGATATCAAAGTGAAAATTACTCCAAAGCATAACGCAGGAAGAAGACGAGCCGAAAACTGCCCAGGCCAAGCAGCAGTGCTCTGCTCTCCATACCCAGGCACAAAGCCAGGCTTACTGTGTCCAGAAAGAGATCAACATGGACAAGTCTTCATACTCCATCAAAAAATGGGTTTGGAGCCAGGCATAGTGGCGCATGCCTTTAATCCCAGCACTTGAGAGGCTGAGGTAGGAAGATGGCTGTGAGTTCAAGGCCATCATGAGACGACATAGTGAATTCAGGTCAGCCTGGGCTACAGGGAAACCCTGCCTTGAAAAACAAAAACAAAAACAAAAAATGGATTTGGGGTCTGGAGAGTTGGTTCAGTGGTTAAGGCACTTGTCTGTAAAGCCTAATGACTTGGGTTCACTTCCCCAGTACACACGTAAAAGCCAAATGCACAATGTGGCACTGGCATCTGGAGTTCCTTTGCAGGGGCTGGAGGCCCTGGTGTGCCCATTTTCATTCTCTCTTTCTCTGCCTCTGTCCTATTTCTCTCTGCTTGCAAATAAATAATTTTTTAAATAAAAAATGATTTTTTTTCTTACAGATTCAGGTATGTAAGAGGAAGCCCTGATTGGTTTGTAGATTCAGAGGGAGCTGATTGGTTGGTGGACTCAGGGGACTGACCCAGCGAGGCTGAGCTGAGGAAGAAGCAGGAAGATCTTGCTGAGTGCATCAGGGCAGCTGTCTGGGATAAGATAGGATTAGACACAGGCAAGTTTCAGTTTTGCCAAGATGGACAGAGTGGCATCTTCTTGTTCCTTCTTAGGGCCTCTGACCCTAACTGACACTGTTTAAAAGAAGCTAGCTTTCTCCTGAGTCTCCTTCAATAGGAGTGGAGGGTGCTGTGTCTGGCCGTCTCATTCCATTCAACACAACTTCCAACTAAAGAAGCCTGAGGCCTGTGTCAGGCCCACCGGGGCTCCCACCAGGCTCTGCATGGCTGCTGTCCTCCTCGCTGCAGCTTCTCCAAACCAGCTCTGAGGGACTCTTCCCCAACCCCTCTCCCCTTCTCTTCCTCACCTAAGCAGACACTCAAGAGCTTTGTCCCAGGAAATCTAGTGCAGAGTAACAAAAACACACTTGGGGAATCATATCTTGATTCTCTTGGTTTTTGTCTCCTTCACAGGAGATCACAGCAGGGAAATTTGTGTCCTTCAGATCTGACAGGTGTTCTTAAGGAATGTCAGTCCCCAGCCGCCCTCCCTCAGGTGTCCACTCTCCCACCTTTAAGGTCTTCCTCTCAGCTGTGCTTCACCCACTTCTTTGTGCATGACCTAACACCGTGTGTTCTGCTTTACAAATCACCTAAACCCCATGATTTAGTCAATCATTGACCATCTCTCATAGCTTTGGTTGGTGGGAATTCAGGAAGCCTCAGCTGGTTAGCTCTGGTCAAGGTCTCTCATGTAATTGCAAGAACGTGCCAGCTGGGGCGACCATCATCAGAAGGCTCCACTGGGTTAAGAGCTCTGTTTCCAAGTTGGCTCATTTGCTCAAATGGCAAGTTGATGGCTGGCTAACGTCTGGAGACTTTGTTCTGTCAGTGTCAGAAATAGAGGACTCTGAGAGATGACTTCCTTGGGGGCCCCGAGGTTGTCTTTGCCTTAGTAGGAGAGCAGGATGGTTCAGCCCAGGGTGGGGGTGGACGGGTAACTGACAGTGTTGGCACAGAATGAGAGTGGAGGGGACCCAAAAGGGCAGCTGGGCATGGTGGTGCACTTGAAAGGCTGAGGTAGGAAAATCTCCATGAGTTCTAGGCCACCCTGAGACTAATTCCAGGTCAGCCTGGGCTAGAGCAAGACCCTACCTTGAAAAGAAGAAAGGGCAGATAATAGGGAACAGCACACCAAGCGTGAAAGAGGGAACTCTGAGCTAAGTAGCAGAGAAGGGATGGGTAGAAGGGACGTCAAAACCAAAGGACAAGGGGGAGAGAGAGGGAGGGGTGGGTGGGGAGGAAAGAAGGAGAGAAAAGGGAGGAAAAGGAAGAAGGCATGCCACAGCAGCAGACACAGAGAAAGAGGCCGCACCTCAGATCAGGTCGGGAAGAGCAGTGGAGAGAGCACGGGAGGTTTAAGGCTTATGCGCCCTTTGCAGAGGGAGTGGGGCATGGGAACCTTCCGCAATGGGCTGTTGAGGATTCCACTGGACCTTGTATCTGTCAGGCTGGCTGGGCCTCCCCAAGGAAGCGAGACCTTTGAAGCTTCAACTGGGGCTGGTTGGGAGGGGAGAGGGCAAGGTGAGAGGAGGGGGTTCCATGAGCCTCTCATGGTCCTCTCTGGGCTGCTGCCTACTGTCCTCCTGGTGTGGCAGCGGCCTCCACCACAGCAAGGAGTCCAAGAGACCAAGACAGATAGTAGAGTGATTTCTCTGGCTTCGCCTCAAATGTCCTACACTATCACCTCTGTCTCTTATAAGTCACAAAGGTACTGAACTTTGCATATGAAAGAGGAGTGTCAAAGGACCAAGGGTCACTGGAGGCCATCCCAGAGGCTTGCGCCAACTACCATAGATGGGAATTAGCATCCAAGAAAGAATAAAAATAAAGAAAAAGAAAGGATAGCCACAGACGCCCAAAGTAGTAACGCAGACAGCAAGACATATGCTCTCTGTCCTCTTGAAGCTTGTTATCTAGTGGGAATGACGAACTTCACATAAATAACTGCCATTGGACAACAGTCCAGTCCCTTAACATTGTCCACACCTACTGTTTTCTTCTAATGCTCATCTCCTTTTCACTGAGCTCCAACCTCACTGGTCTTTTCTCCACGCCTCCCACATATGAAACTCCCACCTTCCTTGGGGCTCTTGAACCAGCTGCTCCCTGGAATCCCCTCTCCACCTCCAGATCACTGCATGGCTGCCACTCAGGTCGCCAGCTTAACTGCCACATGGTATTTTCTTGAGCATGCTTTGTGTACTCTCCTCCAGCATAATTAATGGAAGCTGCACTAGAACAAAGACTTTGTTAGGCCCCCTTTGTTTACTTATCCCTAGATTAGAGCAGTTCTTGTTACTTTTTGGGGTGGGGGAGACAGTCAGTATCTCACTTTAGCCCAGGCTGGCCTCAAACTCACAGAGATCTTCCTACCTCAGCCTCAGCATCTCTAGTGCTGGGATTCTAGGCCTGAGCTGCCATGCCCAACTATACCTGTTACATATTAAGGAACCAGTGTCCATGCTTACGAGTGGATGAAGTGCCCACCTTCTAACCAGGTTACACCCCTTCTTGCTTCTAAGACACTGAGACCTCAAGCCTCAGCCTGCTCCCTGGCCGGCTTGCCATCCCGACAAAGGCTGGTAAGTGGCAGACGTAGTCTCCGATCTGGCCTTGCAGACAGCATGCCACCGCCTCACCTGCCCCACCTGCTTCTCCTGCATCCCGGGCCCTCTGGGGATGGGCGCTGGGTTTCTGAATGCCTTGGCTTGATTTCCAGTTTCTGGCCTCCTGCAGGGACGTGCAGCAGTCGCCTGGCTTTGCTGTGCTGCTGCTTGCAGCCATCCTGGGCTGAACTACTGCAAACCGCCACTCATTAACATCCCAGGCCTCCTGCTTTTCCCGGGGAACAACGTGATGAGCAGGGACCCCATGCATATTTATTTTGAAAATATGTTTTTGTTTTTTTTTTAATTTGAAGGCATGTGGGCACAGAGGGTCTGCAGGTCATCTCACCTGCTGTGGCTTGTGATGTGCGAGGCCTCTCCTCCCTGGGTGGCACTGCCAGCTAATGGACTCATGCTCCCCATGCATGTTTATCTTCAGTTAATTAAAATTTTGCCAAATCTTCCTCACAGCCCTCTCACACAGCAAGGCCAAGCCTTGGCTCGTGGTGCTGATCTGGGCCGGCAGGCTGGATGGGGGCGGTCATCCTATTAAATATTAATCTAAGAAGGCAATCAGGCCTGTGGGCTCCCACCCCTTAAGTTCTCCCGCTGGGAAGTCACAGATTGATGCCAGAGCTCAGTGCCTGTGGCAACAACTCTTCCTGCCAGGCCTGAGTCAGCATCAGGCGTAAGTTGTCAGAACTCTTTGATGACGGATCTGAGCAGGGTACTGAGAGCTGTCTCTTAAAAACTGCGATGATGAGCTGGACGTGGTAATGTAATCCCAGCCCTGGGGAGGCAGAGGCAGGTGGATCACTGTGAGTTCAAGGCCACCCTGAGATTACATAGTGAATTGCTGGTCAGCCTGGGCTAGAGTGAGACTCTACCTCAAAACAAAACAAAACAAAAAGTTATGAATGGCACACATACACACACACCTGCCTTGGAAAAGGACGTGAGCCATTGTGTGAAAGCACTCCTTATTAATGATGAACGGGCCAATTGGTAAAACCCAATAAGAACTCTTAAGCAAACCAAGAATACAGGGGAGATGCCTCAACTTGATAAATGTCTCCAAAATACCTAACGTAACTGCACTCGGTGGTGAAGGACTCAATGTTATCCCAATAAGATTAAGAACGGGGGAAGGGCATTTGCTCTAACCACTGTCCTTCAACAACGTGCTGGGGGTCCTAGCTAATAAACAAGACAAAAAACAACAAGTGTGCATGCTGGGGTTAAAAAAAAAAACTTAAACTGTTCATATTTTTGTTTGCTTTGCTTTTTTTTTTTAATTTTTAAGGGGAGAGAAAGAGAAGAAAACAAACACCAGGGCCTCCTGCCACTGCAGAAGAACTCCAGATCTACATTCCCCTTTGTGCATCTGGCTTCATGTGGGTATTGGGAAATCAGACCTGGGTCAGCAGGCTTTGCAAGTGCCTTTAACCTCTGAGCCACCTTCCCAGTCCTACTCTGGGTTTTTTCCCAACAAGATCTCACTGTCATGCAAGTTGGCTTCAAACTTACAACCCTCTTGTCTCAGCCTCCCAAGTGCTGGCATTACGGGAGTGCACCGCGATACGTGATTGAATAAAACCGTCCACGTCTGCAGATGACCTGACATCTCCATAGAAAAACTGGAAAAAGGAAAAAAAAAGGAAGAGTTGACAAAAACAAACAACAACAACAAAAAAAAAAAATCCTTAGAACTAATCAGTGTGTATTGCAAGGTTTTAGGATACAAGGTTAATATACAAGTCAATCTCTCTCCTATAAATTAGCAATAAACAAGTAGAACTTGAAATTACAGTCATTTACCACTTAAGGTGAAAGCTTTTTGTTTTTGTTGGTACCACTCAAAATGAAATACTAGACTTAAAATTAGATACTGTGATGGTTGATACTGTCAACTTGACAGGACTTAGAAGCACTTAGGAAATGAGCTCTGGGCGTGTCTGTGACGGTGACCTCAGTTAGGTTCATTGCCGTGGGAAGACTTACCTTCGCTGCGGGCTGCACAGTGCCCGGGCCGGGCCTGGACGGCGCACGAGAGAGCGCTGGCTCAGCAGCACGTTCACCACCCCGCCTCCTCCCTGTGCTGACTGTGAGCGGCTGCCTCACGCTCCGCCACCATGCCTTCCCCGCATGACAGACTGCGACCCGCAGCTGTAAACTGCAGTCGACCCTTCCGCCTTTAATCAAGTTTTTAAAAAGTTTTATGTATTTATTTATTTGTGTGTGTGTGTGTGTGTGTGTGTGTTTTCCAGGGTCCCCTGCCACTGCACACAAACACCAAACACATGTACCCCTTTGGGTCCAGCTTTAGGTGACTGCTGGGGAATCAAGCCTTGGCTGGAAGGCTGAGCAAGCAAGTGCCTTTAACCACTGAGTTCAGCCCCTAGTTTGACTTTGATCAAGAATGTTTTTCCAACAACAACTAATAGACATAGGTACAAACTTTAAACTTAGGTTTTAAAAATATACTAAATGTAAGGGATGGGGAGATGGTCTAGCAGTTAAGGTGCTTTCCTGGGAAGCCTAAGGACCCAGGTTCAATTCCCTAGTACCCATGTAAGCCAGATAAACAAGGTGGCAGGACTGATGAATGCTGCTGCCCAGCTATCAGTGGCTAGAGACCCTGGCACACCATTCTCTCTTTCTGCCTCTTTCTCTCTCAAATAAATGAAAATAAACTTTGGGGCTAGAGAGATGGATTAAGTGGTTAAGGCACTTGCCAGCAAAGCCTAAGGACCCAGGCTTGATTTCCCAGTCCTCATGTAAGCCAGATATACAAGGTGGCACATGCGGGCTAGAGAAATGGCTTAGCAGTTAAGCACTTGCCTATGAAGCCTAAAGACCCCGGTTCGAGGCTTGATTTTCCAGGACCCACGTTAGCCAGAGGCACAAGGGGGCGCACGCGTCTGGAGTTTGTTTGCAGTGGCTGGAGGCCCTGGTATGCTCATTCTCTCTCTCTCTCTCTATCTGTCTCTTTCTCTCTCTCTGTCAGCTGCTCTCAAATAAATAAATAAAAGTAAAACAAAAAAAAAATTTTTAAAGTAAAAAAAAACAAGGTGGCACATACATCTGGAGTTCACTTACAGTGGTTACAGGCCCTGCTATGCCATTCGGTTTCTCTCCCTCTCTCCCTTAAATAAATAAAAATAGTTTTGGCTTGTCAAGGTAGGGTCTCACTCTAGTCCAGTTTGACCTGTAATTCACTATGTAGTCTCAGGGTGGCCTTGAACTCACAGTGATCCTCATACTTCTGCCTCCCGAGTGCTAGGATTAAAGGCGTGTGCCACTATGCCAGGCTTGCAGACTGACTGGGACTACATAGAGAATTCAAGGACAGCCTGGGCTAGAGTGACAACCTACCTCGAAAAACAAAAAAACAAAAAAATTTGAAAAATTAAAAAAAAAAAAAACCTTCTGGGGCTGAGGAGATGCTCAGTTGGTGAAGCACTTGCACACAAACGCCAGGACCTCGTCTGGTCCCAGAATCCATAGGCAAATTAATGGCCTGGGGATACCTGCCCGCATAGGGCAAGCGGAGACCAGTGGATCCCACAGGCTCACCGGCCAGCCAGTCTAGCCTACTTGACAAACCGCAGGCCATTGAGGGACCCTGTCTCAAAAAATGGTGGCTCCATCTGAGGAGCCACACCTGAGTTTATCCTCTGCCCTCCCCATGTATGCACACATTTTAAAACTTCTTTGAAAGACATTGCTGAGAGAGAGAGGGAGAGAGAGAGGAAGTAGCTGGAAAAGTCGTATCTTACAAAAAGCCTATTATCTAAAATACACAGATAAGAACAAGCAAACAACCTAACTTTGAACTGAGCAAAACCTGGGCATGGCAACGTATTTCTGTAATCCCAGCATGTAGGAAGCTGAGACAAGAGAATCTTGAGCTCAAAGCCTGCCTGGGCCACATGAAAAGACCTTATCTCAAAAAAACAAATATGGCAGAAGATATGCAGGGGCTAGGAAGATGGCTCAGTGGTTAAAGGTGCTTATTTGCAAAGTCTGATAGCCTGAGTTCTATTTCCCAGTACCCACATAAAGCCAGATGCTCAAAGTGGTGCATTGGCTAGAGTTTGTTTGCAGTGATGGGAGGCTCTAGGACACCTATATACTCTCTCAAATAAATAAATAAACTATTTTAAAAAATAAAAATGGCTGGGTGTGGTTGCACACATCTTTAATCCCAGCAATCAGGAGGCAGAGGTAGGAGTACTGCCATGAGTTCCAGGCCACCCTAAGACTGTCCAGTGAATTTCAGATCAGCCTAGGCTAGAATGAAAGCCTACCTTAATAAATAAATAAATAGAAGATATACAAAGCCAGGTGTGGCAGTACATACCTCCAATCCCAGCACCAGGGATGTGGAGACAGAGGAGTTCAAGGCCATCCTCAACTACATCACTGAGGTTGAAGCCAGCCTGAGGTACATGAGATCCTGTCTCAAAAAACAACCAAAAAGGGTGGGAGGGATGGCTTAGCAGTTAAGGTGCATGGCTGCAAAGCCAAAGGACCCAGGTTCGATTCCCCAGGACCAACATTAGCCAGATACACAAGGGACACATGCATCTGAAGTTCATTCGCAGTGGCTAGAGGCCCTGGTGTGCCTATTCTCTCTCTGTCTTCTCTCTATCTCTCTCTCTCTGCTTGCAAATAAATAATATTTTTTTTAAAATACAACCAAAAAAACAACAAATGAAAGAGGAGGAAGAAGAGGGAGGCAAATAGATATATGAAAAGACACTGAGGGCTGGAGAGATGGCTTAGCGGTTAAGCGCTTGCCTGTGAAGTCTAAGGACTCCGGTTGGAGGCTCGATTCCCCAGGTCCCATGTTAGCCAGATGCACATGGGGGCGTACGCATCTGGAGTTCGTTTGCAGAGGCTGGAAGCCCTGGCTCGCCCATTCTCTCTCTCTCCCTCTATCTGTCTTTCTCTGTGTCTGTTGCTCTCAAATAAATAAATAAATTTTAAAAAAAAGACACTGAACAATAGCATATTTCAATAAACTATTAAGAAATTGCAAATTCCGCTGGGCGTGGTGGTGCATGCCTTTAATCCCAGCACTCGGGAGGCAGAGGTGGGAGGATCACTGTGAGTTCAAGGCCACCCTGGAGCTACAGAGTGAGTTTCAGGTCAGCCTGGACCGGAGTGAGACCCTACCTCGAAAACCCCCCCCCAAAAAAATTGCAAATTCCATAACAATAAGATACCATTAGGGGAATTTTCAATGTACAACATATGTGTGTATGAAATATTTAAAACTAAAAATATAAGATGTCAAAAGATATTACATGGGGCTGGGAATCTGACTCAATACTATATAGCATGTGCTTGCAAAGCCTGCTGGCTCAGATTCAGATCCCAAGCCAGACACAAAAAGTGGTGCAGGTGACTGATGTTTAAGTTTGCGTGCACATGCATACACACTCTCTCTCTCTCTCTCTCTCTCTCTCTCTCTCTCTCTCAAATAATATTTTAAATACCGTCCCACAGTTACTAGAATGGTTAAAATTCAAAACACAAGGTGCTGGTGGAGATGTGGGCAGCTGGAATCCTCCATTGGTTCTGTGGACATGTATAATGGTACAGCCACGCTGGAAGATCACGTGACCATACTAAACACAGTCTTGCCATGTATCCAAGCAACTGTATGACATCATGGCTGAGTATGACGTGTCCCACAGAGGATCGTGTATCAGGGCTTGGCTGCCAGATGGAGGCCTCTTTGGAAGTGATTACATAAGGGATCTGACTTCATCAGTGACTTAATCCACAAATGGATTCATATTTGATGGCATTGTTGAGAGGGACAGAAATGACAGCAAGTAGGGCAGAGCCGGGTGACGTAAATCCCTGTGGCTGTGTCTCGTCTACTGTCCCTTCCCCTCAGACTTGTGCTCCTGTGTCCCGCTTTCCATGGGAGCTCAGGATCTGAACTCTAGTCCTCCTGCTTGTGCAGCAAGCGCTTATCCACTGAGCCATCTCCCCAGCCCCTGTCCCCTCAAAAGTTTTTGTGTGGACACAGGTTTCAATTCCTCGGGTAGATACCATGGAATGTGGATTCGTTAGACTTCTGTTGCAGTGACCAAATATCAGATAGGAACACTTTAGAGGAAGGTGTTGTTTTGGCCCATCGTTACAGAGGTTTGAGTCCATGGCTGGCCATGTCTGTTTCTGGGTCACAACAAGAAGGTCATGGTAATAAGAGTGTGTGATTCAGGGCTGGAGAGATGGCTTAGCGGTTAAGCGCTTGCCTGTGAAGCATAAGGACCCCGGTTTGAGGCTCAATTCCCCAGGACCCACGTTAGCCAGATGCACAAGGGGGCGCACGCGTCTGGAGTTCGTTTGCAGTGGCTGGAAGCCCTGGCGCGCCCATTCTTTCTCTTTCTCTCTCTCTCCCCCTCTCTCTCTCTGTCACTCTCAAATAAATAAATAAATAAAAATTTTTTTTAAAGTGTGATTCAGCAAAGTTACTGTCATGGCAGACAGGGGCTGGGGAGATGGCTCAGTGGATAAGCGCTTGCCGCACAAGCAGGAGGACTGGAGTTCAGATCCTGAGCTCCCATGGAAAGCGGGACGTGGGAGCACAAGTGTTTGCAACCCCAGTGTGCCTTCAGTAAGATGGCAGGTGGGGAGAGCAGACTCTCCGCAAGTCCGCAAGTCAGCTAGCCTGGTGTGCACGGAAGTAAACAACAGGAGAGTCCCTGATTCAAACGAGGTGGCAGGCCAGGACCAATGCCTACGGCTGTCCTCTGGCCTCCACACACACGCTGTGGCACATGTGGGCCACACACACACACACACACACACACAAAGACATCTTGAAAACCTGCATGTAGACGCATATAGCCACTTCATTTGTAATTGCCAAACCTTAGAAATAACCAAGCTATCCTTCACTAGGTGAATGGATAAATGTACCATCGTACACTCGGACAATAAAAAAGGCCACCCTGAAAGGGCTGCATAGTGTAAGGTCCCAATGACAGTAGTTCTCCATATTGTGTTTGTTTTTTTTTCATAATTCTAGTTACCCATGATCAACTGCACACCAAGACAAATCTTAAATTGAAAATTGTCAAAGTAAATAATTCATAAGCTTTAAATTCTAGGGGATGTAAGGAAATCCCACACCATCCTGCACGTATGTGAACTAGGCCTCTGTCCACGCTGTGTATACTGCCCACCATTAGCCATTCCTATCCAGTAACTGCTTTATTCCCCTCACTTCATCCCAAGAAAGATGAGTACAGTAGAGCAAGGTACTTTAGGAGGGCTGGAGAGGTTGCTTAGTGGTTAAAGTATTTGCCTGTAAAGCCAAAGGACCCAGGTTCGATTCCCTAGGACCCACGTAAGCCAGCTGCTCAAGGTGGCACATGCATCTGGAGTTTGTTTACAGTGGCTGAAGGCCCTGGCACGCCCCTGCCCTCAGCCTCTCAAATAAAATTAATTAATTAATTAATTTTTTTAAAGATACTTTAGAAGGGACAGAAAGAATGTTTAAAGCTTTTATTACAGGCCAGGCGTGGTGGCGCGTGCCTTTAAGCCCAGCACTTGGGAGGCAGCAGTAAGAGGATTGCTGTGAGTTTGAGGCCTCAAGGCCACCCTGAGATTGCACAGTGAATTCCAGGTCAGCTTGAGCTAGAGTGAAACCTTATCCTGAAACCCACCCCCAAAAATTTTATTACAGTATATTACTATGATCACTCCATGTTCTTTTTGTTAATCTCTTACTGTGCCTGATTTCTAAATTAAACTTTATCATAAAGGATGTACAGGAAATAACACCATACATATATAGGGTTTGGTACTATCTTGGTTTACTGGGCATCTTGGAACATATCCCCTGATGATGGAGAGCTGCTCTATGTCAGCACACCTTAATTTTCCATTCACAATCTCCTTTCACCTGAAATTTTTTTTATGCAACTAGAGAATTATAAATCTATAAAACAGGCATACTCATAAATTACTTATAGTAAATCATAAAGAAATTTATTTTAAGATAATTCTTTGGTATACATATAATTTTACCGCTCGTCAAAGACTAAACCAAATCTACACTCTAATGAGATGGATCTAGTGATATTTTGGATCAGATGTTCCCCATAAACTTATGTTCTGAAAGCTTGGGCCCCAGCTGATGGCAATTTGGGAGGTGGAGCCTTGCTAGAGGAGGTATGTTTCTGGGATCGGGTTTGAGGTGTTACAGGAGCTCCCCCTTGTCAGAGCTCAGATCACTCTCCTACTGCTGTTTTCCACCTAATGTGGCAGAGGTGATGTCCAGCCTCTGCTCATGCCATGCTCTGTTCTCAAGAAGCTTCCTCCTTGAGACTGTAAGCCAAAATAAATCCTTTCCTCCCATCAGCTGCTTTTGTCTGGGTACTTTTTTAATTAAAAAAATTATTATTGGGGTGGAGAGATGGCTTAGCAGTTAAATGCTTGCCTGTGAAGCCTAAGGACCCCAGTTCGAGGCTTGATTCCCCAGGACCCACGTTAGCCAGATGCACAAGGCGGCACACACATCTAGAGTTCGTTTGCAGTGGCTGGAGGCCCTGGTGCACCCATTCTCTCTCTCTCTATCTTCCTCTTTCTCTCTGTCACTCTCAAATAAATAAATAAAAATAAACAAAAAGCTAGGTGTGGCAGTGCATGCCTTTAATCCCAGTACCTGGGAAGCAGAAGCAGGAGGATTGCTGTGCGTTCGAGGCCACCCTGAGACTATGTAGTGAATTCCAGGGCAGCCTGGGCTAAAGTGAGACCCTGCCTCAAAAAACCAAAATAATAATAATAATAAATAAAAATAAACAAAAAATATTATTTATTTATTTGGGAGAGAGAGAATTGGCAGGTAGGATCTCCAACGACTGCAAACAAACTCCAGACACATGTGCTACCTTGTGCATCTGGCTTACATGGGTCCTGGGTCCTTTGGCTTTGCAGGGAAGCACCTCGACCACTAAGCCATCCCTCCAGCCCTGGTTGGGCACTTTAACCCAGCAATGCGATGGTAACTACAACAGATGTGAATGATATTTTACACAAAAAAATGAAATCTTTGGTGGATATTTGATACTGTAAGATGTAGAGAATTTTTATTTTTTCAGTTAATCAATATGTTGATTTTATAATCATCAATGGTGAGCATGTCCATTTGCAGAAATGCATAGTACAAAATTGCAGAAGTATGTTTAGGACCATTTCAGAAATTGCTAAAAATTCTGTTCAAATCCCAAGGCAAAGCTCATTTAATAATTTTTTAATAAAATGCAAATCAGCAACTCAAATAGCAATTCTTAACATCAAACATTCCAACCCAACAATTCAAAGATATACTAATTTGATACTTACATGCTAAGGAATGATGAAAAGGAAATGCTAAAATCTTTGTGTTTTCATAATTAATCCATTTTGTTTTGTAAGAGTCCTGCAATTGATGGCACACACTACGTGAATCTGACCTGAGCTCTTTCAGGCAGCAATGATCAGAGTGGTGTGGTGGCATGCATGCGTGTGTTCAGAGCCACGGCTGCGGTGAAGTCACGTGATCTAACCTGGGTGGGCACTGCCAGAAACACTTCATCAGGCATATACTCATTATACGTGGTTCCCACATCCTCCAGGACTCAGGGACCATTGTGGAAGAGGTGGCAGAAAGAATGGACAAGGGCTGGAGACATGGCTTATCCATTAAGGCATCTGCCTGAAAAGCCAAAGGATCCCGGTTCAACTCTCCACAGGACCCACGTAAGCCAGATGCACAAGGGGGCACATGCATCTAAAGTTCATTTGCAGTAGCTGGAGGCCCTGTTGTGCCCATTCTCTCTCCTTCTTCTGTCTCTCAAATAAAGAAAGAATGAATGAATGTACAAGCCAAAGGAAGGGGAGGACTGCTTCCAGTGCAATCTTCCAGGCACAATGGCCTTGATATCCATGACCTCAAAGTGGCTGATGCTACCCACACAAGACCTTCATGATACAAGGTGGGGGGGGGGGGAAATAATGGCTTCAAAATAGAAGAGAAACTAGTTGGAAAGCAGATGGGATTCAGTGGAGTGGATATTTGGGAGGGGAAAATCGCAGAGTAGTGGGAAGGGATTATGATCATGGTATATTGTTTATATTTATGGAAGTTGTCAATAAAAAGCTGTAAAAAAAAAAAAAGACCAACGTGCAGGAGAGATGGCTTAGTGGTTAAGGCTCTTACCTGTGAAGCCTCAGGACCCAGGTTTGATTCCCCAGGACTATGTTAATGCCAGATATGCATGGTGGCACATGTGCCTGAAGTTCGTTTGCAGTGGCTCAAGGTCCTGGCATGTGCATTCGCTCACTTTCTATCTGCCTCTTTCTCTGTATCTCTCAAATAAATAATTATTTTTTA
This sequence comes from Jaculus jaculus, assembly GCF_020740685.1. Taxonomy (NCBI): domain Eukaryota; kingdom Metazoa; phylum Chordata; class Mammalia; order Rodentia; family Dipodidae; genus Jaculus; species Jaculus jaculus. Next base: position 39,564,450 of record NC_059120.1, read on the forward strand.
AACAAAAAGATCAAAAGGGAACTGGAGAGACGGCTCAGGAGTTGTGTGTGCTTCCTGCACTAGCACAAGGGCCTGAAACTATCCAAGTTCAAATCTCCAGATTCCACATAAATTGTTGGACGTGGCCAGGCATGGTGGTGCACGCCTTTAATCCCAGCATTTAGGAGGCAGAGGTAGGAGGATTCCTGTGTCCAAGCCAGACTGAGACTACATAGTGAAATCTTGGTCAGCTTGGGCCAGAGCAAGACCCTACCTCAAAATAAAGAAAAAAAAACAAAACAAAAAAAACAGGTGGATGTGAACATGTGTGAGTGGAATCCAGTCCTGCTAAGGAGAGTGGAGACCAGGGAATCACACAGGTTTACAAAAGAAGAGCAAGCCGGGCGTGGTGGCGCATGCCTTTAATCCCAGCACTTGGGAGGCCGAGGTAGGAGGATTGCCGTGAGTTCAAGGCCACCCTGAGACTCCATAGTGAATTCCAGGTCAGCCTGGGCTAGAGTGAGACCCTACCTCGAAAAAACCAAAAAAAAAAAAAAAAAAAAAAAAAAAAAAGAAGAGCAAGCTCTGGTATCAGTAAAAGATTCTGGCTCAAGGGATGGGATACCTTCCAGTGAGTTGTTGGCCAGGGAGCAACCTGATGCCCCAAAAACATTACAGGTCATTGCCGAGGCCCTTGGTTTCCCACCAGGAATAGATGGTATGACCCTATTGCTGGAGACTTCACATACTTGGGCTGCAAGGTCACTGAGAAATCCTGCTGGAGCTGAGCTGAAAACCTCCTCCAGGTAGACCAGCTGACAGAAAGCTGGAAAAAGCCACACTGCATGCAATTCAATAGGTGAGAGAAAAATTACCAGTGAAGATACCCAACAGTGGACACTGCAAGCCTTATATTTGCCCAGCCAGGCCAAATGAGATGAGCCAACGGGTGCCATAGTGGCATGTCTGTTATGGGGGAAACCAGCTGCCCTCTAATTGGACTGGAGGCTAGCTCCATGGGAGGGAATACATCGCTGATACTGAAAATCTAAAACAGGGATAGTCATGAGTCCTAGGAGTGTAACTTCTACTGCTGTCTGGCTAAATGTATATACTATGCTCACCAAACTGCCCAGTAAGCACTTCTCTTAATGTTCATACCCATATATTAATGCTACTCTCACTTTTGGTTAGAGAAGCTTCTCTTTTCAGATGGTAGTGACCTTGGGATGACTCAGAAGGCACCATGGTGCTAAGAAGAAGTGACAGAGAAGTGCTGAGCACTGCAATATCTCTATCACACCTTCCAAGGCTCAGGGTCGATTGCGGAAGAGGTGGCAGAAAGAATGCAAGAGCCAAAGGAAGGGTAGGACTCCTTACAACATGTTCCTCTAAACACAAAATGGCCTGGATATCCATGACTTCACAGTGCCTGACACTACCTACACCAGACCATCATAATAGGAGGAAAAGATCATGACATCAAAATAAAAGAAACTGATTGAGAGGGGGAGGAGATATGATGGAGAGTGGAGTTTCAAAGGGGAAAGTGGGGGAAGGAGGGAATTATCATGGGCTATTGTTTACAATTATGGAAGTTGTTTGTCAATAATAAAAAAAAAATTTTAAGAGCGTTTCTGGCTGGGTATGGTGGCACATGCCTTTAATCCCAGCACTTGGGAGGCAGAGGTAGGTGAGATTGAGGCCACCCTGAGACTCTGTAGTGAATTCCAGGTAAGACCCTACCTCGAAAAAAAAAAAGAGAGAGAGAGAGAGAGAGAGAGAGAGAGAAAGAGATTCTGGCTCAAATATTGTAGAAAAGCTGTGGAGAAGGACACCCAATATTCAGCTCTGACCATCACAGGCAACCACACAGGGTGACATAATAGAGCATAGATATGCACACACACACACCCATATACACACACATTAAAAAAAAAAAATCAAAGACCAGTAGGCACTTGCTTACAAAGCCTGATGGCCCAGGTTTGATTCCCCAGTGCCCATGTAAAGCCAGATGCACAAAGTGATGCGTGCATCTGCAGTGGCAGGAGGCCCGTGTGCACACATATATTCTCATTCTTTCTCCCTCCCTCCCTCCCTCCCTTTCTCTCTACTTGCAAATAAGTACTTATTTATTTTCAGTTTTTCAAGGTAGAGTCTCACTGTAGCCCAGGATGCCCCCAGAAAACACTATGTAGTCTCAGAGTAGCCTTGAACTCATTCTTCTATCCCTGCCTCCCGAGTGCTGGGATTAAAGGCATGTGTCACCATGCCCGGCCAGATAAGTAGTTTTCTTAAAAGGCCATCAGTGAAAAGTACAGTTCTCTCTCTTCTCTATCACCAACTGACCTAACCCCTTACCACCCTCAGCTGACCCAGTGTGACCCAGAGTTCCTTGGTCGTCCTCACAGACATCCTTGTTGTTCACAATCACACACTGCTCAGATCCAGCGAGACAAATGTGAACCTCTTTATCCCACAGCTGTCTTCTTCAGGGCAGGGACGTTTGAACCGAACCTGAGGCAGCCATCCCTTCCCTCTGCCCTGCCTAAGCTCCACTTGAACTTTGGGGGCGCAACTGTCAAGTGGAACGTGTTTGTGCTTTCCTGAGAGCCTGCAAGGTGTGCTGAAAGGGCCGTGGAGTCTGGAATCTGCAGGCGGGAGTTGAAAGGCATACCTACAACAGGTGATTTCACCCCTGTGAAAACCACGTCGGAAAACCAGAGGCCATGGGCCTCACCTCCCAGGGTGGCTGCGAGCATACACAATGGCAGGGAGGTAAGACATCTGGCACCCTCTCCCTCCCTCCTGCAGTTTCTCTGCTGCTTCTTTAAGAAGGGAGAAAAGGAAAAGCAAACGTCCTACATGTGGGCACTGTTTAATGATCAGCTTTGACCTAATTCTACTTCAAAGCCTTTCCCTCTCCTGCCTACCTCCCACTACCTCCCGCCCAGCCGCCAAGTAGAGAGGACACGTGAAAACTTGGGCCAAGTGGGAACCTGGATGGGAAAGCCTTTGAGAAAACAGCTGTTTGCTTGTTCATTTATTACGATGTTTTTGCTCCTGTCTCGTTTGATTACAAGAGCCTGTGGGGAAAAGTAATAATCCTCGGCACTTTGGACGGGTCTGTACAGGAGGCTTATAGCCTTCATTTCAGTGCAGGGCAGCTCTGGATAAAAGGGGAAGCTGACGTTCAGAAATCACATGCTTTGGCTAAGAGATTCCCTGCCCCTCACTGTGGCTAGCTGGCTTTTGTGTATAATCCCTCCACATCCATTAGGGGGCAACAGGGTGGCTCATGCTGCTGCAAATGCAGAATTGGGTGGCTCCAGAGACAGCTTAAGGCAGGGCCTCTGCCTCTTTGCTCTCTCTCTCTCTCTCTCTCTCTCTCTCTCTCTCTCTGTGTTTCTTTCCCCTCCTAATACATTGTGGGGAAACTGCTAACAGTGTGAAGCCTCCTTCACGCGGGGCCTGTAGTGGCCAGATCACTTCTCTCCATGACCTAGAGGAGTGGGGACTGGGCAAAGGCAGGCTGCAGCAACACACAGGCCCAAGTGTTTCTCTGGGGCGCCCACCTGTGGATCCTCTGGGAGTCGAATGATCTCCCTTCTGGTATCTCAGAAGCAAAGTTTTGCTCTGACTTTCTCTTGCCCTCAGGCCTTTTCCTCCTTGTTCCCTCCTGAGACAAGTCTTAAAAGTTAAGATTTCCTCTTTCCCAAGCAGATCACAGAAACCAGAACCCATTTTCCCCAAAGCTATTCAGAAAACCTGAAGATATTTCTGCAGCACACCCCCTGATTTTCTATGTAGTAGCTGACCATTAAATAAATATATATATATTATACAATATATATATTACATATATACTACATATATATATTACATATATATATATCTCACGGCTGGGAGATGGCTCAGTGGGTAAAGTGCTGGCTGTGCAAGCATGAGGACCTGAGGTCAGACCTCAGAAGAAAGCTGGATGCAGTGGTTTGTAACCCCGGCCCTCCTATGGGGAGATAGACACAGAGCCACGAGAATCCTGAATCCTGGTGGACACAGGGGCAAACGACAAGAGACCTTGTCTCACACAAGGTGGTAGGCAACGCCTGATGGACAAGGTTGTCCTCTGACCTCCACATGTGTACAGTGGCACATGCATGCCATTTCTTACACACACACACACACACACACACACACACACACGCACGCACACACAAATGCACACATATAATACACAGATTCTCTAGCTGAATGTGATGGAACACATCTGCACTCCAGCTACTGAGAAGACAAGACCACCCCAAGCAACCCAGTGAGACCGAGGCTCAAATAAATAAATAAATAATGAGGCTCAAATAAATAAATAAATAATCCAAGGCTGGTAGTGGTGGCCCACACCTTTAATCCCAGCACTTGAGAGGCAGAGGTAGGAGGACTGTCATGAGTTCTAGGCTACCCTGAGACTACATATTGAATACCAGGTCAGTGGGCTAGAGCAAGAACCTACCTTGAAAATAGAAAAAAAAGGTTGATATTGTATATATGTAATTACAATGATTGTAATGGGGAGGTAATATGATGGAGAATGGAATTTCAAATGGGAAAGTGTGGGGGTAGGGAGGGAGGGAATTACCATGGGATATATTTTATAATCATGGAAAATGTTAATAAAAAATTAAAAAAATTAAAAAAAAAGAAAATAGAAAAAAAAAAGGCTGGGAAATGACTTGCTGGTTAAAGTCACGTACTTGCAGAGCCTGTCAGCCTGGGTTCACACCCTAGTGCCACATAAGCCAGATGCACAAAGTGGGGCATGCATCTGGATCTTGTGTGCAGCAGCAAGAAGCCCCGGTGCACCCATTCTATGCGTGTGCATGCGAGCATGTGTGTGGGTATCTCTCTCTCTTTTTCTCAAATAAATAAATAAATAAATAAATAAATAAAAACTTTTTTTAATTAAAAAAAAATATTGAGCCGGGCATGGTGGTGTACATCTTTAATCCCAGCATTTGGGAGGCAGTGATAGGAGGATCTACTGTGAGTTCAAGACCACCCTGAGACTACAGAGTGAATTCCAAGTTAGCTTGGACTAGAATGCGACATTACCTCAAAAACAACAACAACAAAAATTAAAAACTGTCGAGTATGGTGGTGCACACATTTAATCCCAGCACTTGGAAGGCAGAGATAGGAGGATCGCCATGAGTTTGAGGCCACCCTGAGATTACATAGTGAATTCCAGGTCAGCCTGGGCTAGAGTGAAACCCTATCTCAAAAATAATAATAATAATAATTAAGGGCTGGAGAGATGGCTTAGAGGTTAAAGCACTTACCTGCAAAACCAAAGGTCCCAGGTCCAACTCTCCAGGATCCACATAATCCAGACACACAAGATGGTGCATGTACCTAGAGTTTGTTTGCAGTGGCTGAAGGCCCTGGAATGCCCATTCTCTATCTGCCCCCTCTCCTCTCTCTCTTTTGGTCTCAAATAAATAAAATAAATCAATAAAAATTACATTTAAAAAAAAAATTAAAAAGTAAATAAATAACAACAAAGGTAAGAAATTCCATGAATGAAACTGAACAAAATTCACATAGAAAAATTAAAGCTAGGCTGGAGAGATGGCTTAGTGGTTAAGCACTTGCCGGTGAAGCCTAAGGACCATGGTTCCAGGCTGTTTCCCAGGACTCACATTAGCCAGATGTACAAGGGAGTGTATGCGTCTGGAGTTCGTTTGCAGCGGCTGGAGGTCCTGGTGTGCCCATTCTCTCTCTCTCTCTGCCTTTCTCTGTCTGTCTGTTGCTCTCAAATAAATAAAAATAAAAACAAAAGCTTGGGCTGGAGAGATGGCTTGGTGGCTAAGGCACTTGACTACAAAGCCAAAGAACCCAGGTTCGATTCTCCAGGACCCATGTAAGCCAGATGCACAAGGTGGCACATGCATTTGGATGTCATTTGTAGTGGCTAGAGACCCTGGCATGCCCATTTTTTTTCTCTCTCTCTCAAATAATAACTAATAACTTTTTTTTTTGAGGTAGGTTCTCACACTAGTCCAGGCTGACCTGGAATTCACTATGTAGTCTCAGGGTGGCCTCGAACTCACGGTGATCCTCCTACCTTTGCCTCCTGAGTGAAAAATATTTTAAAAAAAGAAAAATGAAAGCTTGGCTAGAGAGACGATTCCGTGGTTAAAGGCATTTGTTTGCAAAGCCTGATGGTCTGGAATCAATTCCTCAGTACCCATGCAAGGTCAGATGTACAAAGTGACATATGTGTCTGAAGTTCTTTTACAGTGACAAGAAGTCCTGGTGCATTCTCTCTCTCTCTCCTTCTCTCCCAAATAAATTTAAAAAAAAAAATTTTTTTAATGAACCAAAACTGCCAGGCACGGTGGTGCACGCCTTTAATCCCAGCACTCAGGAGGCCAGAGATAGGAGGATCACCGTGAGTTCAAGGCTACCCTGAAACTACATAGTGTATTCCAGGTCAGCCTGGGCTACAGTGAGACCCTACCTCGAAAAAACAAAACAAAACAAAACAAAAAAATCAAAACTTAGATGTAAGGCCCAATGCTATTAAATCACAAGAAGAAAACATGGGAGTAATGCTCTGGGATATAGCTCTGAACACAGATATTTTTTTAATATGGTCTCCAAGATAGGCAACATTAGCAAAAATTGACAAGTGGAATGACAAAAAATAAAATCTTCCATTCGGCAAAGAAATAATCAGCAGACTGAAGAGGCAGTCTACAGAAAGGGAGAAAATATTTGCATATTATTCATCCAGCAAGGGATGGATGTCCAGAATACACAAGGAACTCAAGCAAGTCAACAGCAAAAGCCAAATAATCCAATTCCAAAACAAGTTAAAATCTTTTCTATCCTCTTCCTCTAAAGAAAATACAGAAGTGCCAACAGGCTCTGTATCATTAATCATCAGAGGAATGAAAATTAAAGTCACAATGAGACCCAGTCAGATTTTTTTTTTTTTTTTTTTGAAGTAGGGTCTCACTCTAGCTCAGGCTGACCTGGAATTCACTATGTAGTCTCAGGGTGGTCTCGAACTCATGGCGATCCTCCTATCTCTGTCTCCCAAGTGCTGGGATTAAAGGCGTGCGCCACCATGGCCAGCTCAGATTAATTTTTAATGAATTAATGTGTGTGTGTGGCGGAGGTGAGGGGGAGGAGGGCATGACAGGGTCTCTTACTGCTGTAAAAAATTTCAGATGCACCCTATTTTGAGCCTGGCTTTACATGGTGCCTGGGGAGTTGAACCAGGCCTGGCAAGCTTCGCAAGTAAGTGCCTTTAACCACTGAGCCATGTCCCCAGTCACCTAGTTTGCATGTTATTATCAAAACAGACAAAAAATGTAGCAGATCCAGGTGTGGTGGCACATGCCTTAATCCCAGCACTCGGGAGGCAGAGATAGGAGAATCACTGTGAGTTGGAGGCCACCCTGAGACTATATAGTGAATTCCAGGTCAGCCTGGGCTTGGGCAAGACCCCACCTTGAAAAACCACATATATATACATAGTGGAGAGAGAAGAGCTCACATACATTGTAACAGGAATGTAAACCAGCACAGCCATTATAGAAAGCAGTATAGGGGCTGAAGAGATGGCTTAGTGGTTAAGGCACTTGCCTTCAAAGCCAAAGGACCCAGGTTCAATTCCCTAGGACCCACGTAAACCAGCTACACAAGGTGGTCTGGAGTTCATTTACAGTGGCTGAAGGCCCTGGGGCACCCATTCTCTCTATCTGCCTCTATCTCTCAAATAAATAAAATTTTAAGAATATTTAAAAGAAAACAGTATGGGAGCTGGAGACATGGCTCAGAGGTTTAGGCATTTACTTGCAAGGTCTAAGGGCCCAGGTTTGATTCCCCAGTACACACACGAAGCCAGATGCACAGAGTGGCGCAGCGTCAGGATTTCGTTGGCAGCAGCAGAAGGCCCTGGCATGTGCGTTTGCTCTCTTTCTCTCTCTGCTTTCAAATAATAAATAAACATATTAATTTTAGAAAAGAGAACAGTGTGTAGATTCCTCAAATCACTAAAAACAGGGGCTGGGAAGATGGCTCAGTAGCTAAAGACTAAATCTGCCAATCTGGATTCAACTCCCAAGCCACCCATGTGGGCGGGACACAAAAGGTGGTACAAGCGGCTGACATTCATTTGCACTGGGAAGAAGGCCTGGCATGCCCACACACACACCATGTATGCATGAGTGCCTGTGCATTAATAAATAAATAGATAAAACGTATTTAAAAAAATAGAAACAGCTGGATGTGGCAGCACATGTCTTAAATCCCAGCACTAGTGAGGCTGAAGTAGGAGGATCTCTGTGAGTTCAAGGCCACCCTGAGACTACATAGTGAACTCAAGGTTAGCCTGGACTATAGCGAGACTCTACCTAGAGCAAGACCTTACCTTGAAAAATGAAACAAAAACACACTGAGTATGTCCATAACTCATAATAATAAATTTTAAAAAACTAGCCAGGCATGGTGGCGCACGCCTTTAATCCCAGCGCTCGGGAAGCAGAGGTAGGAGGATCGCTGTAACTTTGATGCTAGAGTGAGACTCTACCTCAAAAAAACAAAACAAAAACAACAATAAACAAAACAAAACAAACTAGAAATAGAGGTACTATCTGATCCAGTAATCTCACGCCTGGGTATATATCAAAAGGAATTGAAATTAACATGTCAGAGACATTTACAAGCCAGGCTCACATAGGTAGTGGCTCACATATTTAATTCCAGCACTTTAGGAGGCTGAGATAGGAGGATCACCATGAGTTGGAAGCCAGCATGGGCCACAAAATAAGTTCCAGTTCAGCCAACGAAAGCCCTACCACCAAAGATAAATAAATGAAAGAAAGAAAGACAGACTGGAGAAATGGCTCAGAGGTTAAAGGCATTTGCTTGCAAATCCTGATGGCCCAGGGTTCAATTTCCCAGTTCCCATGTAAAGCCGGATGCAAAAAATGGCACATGCATCTGGAGTTTGTTTACAACGGCAAGAGGTCCAGATGTGCCCATTATATCTCTCTCCTTGCAAATAAAATATATATATATATATTTTATATATATATATATATATATATTTTTTTTTTGAGGCAAGTTCAACAGACTGGCCTTTTTATAAGAAAGATTTTTTGACAGATGAACAGAGAGCAAATGTGGTAGCAACAAACCATGGGATATTATTTGGCCATAAATATGAACGTAATACTGTCATTTACCTAACATGGATGGAAATAGAGGTCATTATAACTGAAATAAATCAGGCTCAGAAAGACATCTGTGCATGTTGTCACTTATATGTAGAAGCTGAGAAAAGAAACTGACCTCAAAGACACGGAGACATAGTGGTTCCCAGAGCCTGAGGAGGACTCAGGAGGAGGGAGGAGGAGAGACAAAGGGTCCCAAGTGGAGGACAGCAGTTAGAGCAGCAGAATAAGTTCGGGTGTTCTATAGCCCTGTAAGACGATGACAGGTTGACAGCAATTCATTGAATATTTCAAAACAGCAAGGGGATATTAATTAATTATATAAAATATTATTATAATATATTATTATAATAAAATATTATTATTTTATTTTTTGTTATTTTTGTTTATTTATTTGAAAGAGACAGAGAGGGACAGAAAGAGGCAGATAGAGAGAGAGAGAGAGAATGGGCGCGCCAGGGCCTCCAGCCACTGCAAACAAACTCCAGACGCATGCGCCCCTTTGTGCATCTGGCTAACGTGGGTCCTGGGGAACCGAGCCTCAAACCGGGATCCTTAGGCTTCACAGGCAAGTGCTTAACCGCTAATCCATCTCTCCAGCCCCAAAATATTATTATTATTAATTAATTATATAAAATATTTTATTTTTTTATTTCAGAGAATATGAGAGGATGGGCACACCAGGACCTCCAAACGCATGCAGCACTTTGTCCATCTGGCTTACATGGGTCCTGCAGAATAGAATTGTGGTCCTTTGCCTTTGCAGGCGGGCGCCTTAACCATTAAGCCATTTCTCTAGCCAAGAGAGAGGATTTTGAATGTTCCCACACTAAGGAAATGATGAATATCTGAGGTGACAGATACCAGTTGTCCTGACCTGGTCATAGCACACTGAGTATAAATACTTAAAAGAATCACTGTCACATTATGCCCTATAAACACATGAAATTACTACCTGTCATCTAAACATTGCATTAGTAAATAAGAAATTCTCTGACCTACTTTGTTTGGCTTTAAATACTAAGACATCCATTCTAGAAAGGGTCGCGTATCTGAACATAATGAAGACTGTTCTGGGAAGCCAGAATGAACCTCAGAAGACACCCCTGTCTGGGTCCCAGGAGTGGGGGTGTCAGGTACCACTGGTGACCTCTGCCTCATACCCTGAGACTTTGGTCTTCAATGTGAAGGTTCCTATGTCACATAAAATTACCATGGTTAGTTGGGCATGGTGGCACATGCCTTTAATTCCAGCACTTGGGAGGCAGAGGTAGGAGGATCGCTGTGAGTTTGAGGCCAGCCTGAGACTACATAGTGAATTCCAAGTCAGCCTGGTCTAGAGCGAGACCCTACCTCAAAATCGTACCCCCCAAAAAGCAGATGGGATGCTAGAGAGATGGCTTAATGATTAAGGCGCTTGTCTGTGAAGCCTGAGGACTCAGGTTTGATCCCAAGGTTCCCAGGTGAGCCAGATGCACGAGGTGATGCTTGTGACTGGAGTCCGCAGTGGCTAGATGCCCTGGCCCACACACATTCTCCCTCTCCCTCTCTTTCTCAAATAAATAAATAAATAAGAAAAATCAGGTGTGTGAGTGATGGAGGGGACACATGATGTTTTCCTCCAGCCACCCTAGACAAGCCCATGGGCACTGAATTAGCACATTCATGTGCATAACACACATAGTATACACATGCAAAAAATTAAAGTTTATATCCCACCCCCAGCATTGCAAGTGGGGGTGGGGAGAAAGAATGAGCATGCCAGGCCTCTTGCCACTGAAAACAAACACTGGCTTTCTGTGGGCACTGGGGAATTGAACCTGGAACAGCAGGCTTTGGTAGCACTCACCTTTAACTGCTGAGCCATCTTCCCAGCCTGTTAGTCTTGTTTACTGGATTACCGCTATTTTGGTTGGTTCTGTTGGATGTTTATACTAGATAATTGTAACAATGGCAACTAATTGTCTCTTTTCAATGTTATTTGTACATTTTATTTACATTGCCTTTCCTTTAATTTTAGAAGGTTTTTTTTTTTTTTTTTCTTGGTTTTTCAAGGTAGGCTCTCAGTCTAGCCCAGGCTGACCTGGAATTCACTATGGAGTCTCAGGGTGGCCTTGAATTCATGGCGATTCCTCCTACCTCTGCCTCCCGAGTGCTGGGATTAAAGGTGTGTGCCACCATGCCTGGCTTTAGGAGGGTTTTTAAAAGCTTCTTTTTAGGGCTGAAGAGATGGCTTAGTGGTTAAGCACTTGCCTGTGAAGCCTAAGGACCCCGGTTCGAGGCTCGGTTCCCCAGGTCCCACGTTAGCCAGATGCACAAGGGGGCGCACGCATCTGGAGTTCGTTTGCAGAGGCTGGAAGCCCTGGCGCGCCCATTCTCTCTCTCTCCCTCCATCTGTCTTTCTCTCTGTGTCTGTCGATCTCAAATAAGTAAATAAATAATTTTTTTAAAAAAGCTTCTTTTTAGTTGAATGCTCAGTTTAGCCATGTCATTTATTATTTTCTGATCTGTGCATTAGAGGCTATACATATACATAGATTACTGCTTTGTCTTTTATGACAGGTTTTTATATGTAATGATTATTGTGGCTTTATGTCTAGATAGCTACTTTTTAAGGGTTACTTTTCAGTTAGAAGAAAAAAGCTTAGTATATATCCCTTTGTTACTTTATATACCTGTTACTATAAACAATTCAAAATTCAAACCTATACTCTCTCTCTCTCTCTCTGCCTTTCTCTCAGATAAATAAATAAATACTATATGTATAATTTAATTTTTTAATTCATATTTTATTTTGGAACATTTATTCACTTACTTATTTGAAAGAAAGAAGCAGATACAGAGAGAATGGGTACACCAGAACCTGTAGCCACTGCCACCAAATTCCAGATCATGTGCCACTTTGTGCATCTGGCTTACATGGGTACTGGGGAATCGAACCTGAGTCCTTAGGCTTCGCAGGCAAATGCCTTAACTGCTAAGCCCTCTCTCTAGTCCCTATATTTTCTTTTTGTTGTCATTTTTATTATGACCACCCTGCATTTTGGGAATTGACTGTTTTTTTTGTGATATAATAGTCAATTTTTCTTGAGGCAAGTCCAACAGACCTTTTTTCTTTAAGTGAGGGAATTGGCATGCCAGAGCCTCCAGTCACTGTCATAGAACTCCAGACACGTGCGCCACCTTGTGCACATGTGAGACCTTGCGTTCTCGTGTCACCTTTTATCTGCTTTCCATGGGATCTGAAGAGTTGAACATGGATCCTTGGGCTTTGCAGGCAAATGCCTTGACCACTAAGTCATCCCTCAAGCCCTTTACAGTCAATTAAAAAGTATTTATTTGCAAGTAGATAGAGAAGAGAGAAAGAGAGAATGGGCACAGCAGGGCCTCCTGCCACTGCAAACAAACTCCAGACACATGTGCCATTTGTACATCTGTCTTTATATGGTTACTGGGAAATTAGACCCAAGCCATTAGGCTTTGCAAGGAAGTGCCTTTAACCACTAAGCAATCTCTCCAGCCCTGATAGTTAATTTTTATTTATGTATCTTTACTTTCTAAAAATAGAGCTGAGAAGTGGCCTAGCAGGCTTAGTCTTGCCACATAAGTTTGAAGGCTTGAGAGGGCCTGAGCCTGAGCCTCCCAGCACTTAGCTAAAAATCTGGGCATGACCACATATATCCAGTCCACAGAAGGCTGAGACTGAAGAATCCCTGGAGCTCTCTGAGCAAAAACAACAGTTCCAGGTGGAAAGAAATTTTCTTTCAAGGAAACACACAGATGAGAGAATTCAGTGTTCTCTGGCCTCTATATATGTGCGCATAGGCATGTATCTGCACATATGGTACATATGCCACACATCACATCATATACCACACCACACATACTCTATATACATGTTCCTCCCCCCCCCAAAAAAAATAGGGCAGTCTTTTTTTTGTAAAAAATAAAACTATATAAGGTATTTTTTTTTTAAGTGGGGCTTGAAGCTGGGTGTGGTGGCACACACCTTTAATCCCAGCACTTGAAGGCAGAAGTGGGTGGATCACTGTGAGACAGGTCACCTGGAGACTGTATGGTGAATTCCAGGTCAGCCTGGGCTAGAGTGAAAACCTACCTCGAAAAACCAAAAAAATAGGGCTGGAGAGATGGCTTAGAGGTTAAGCGCTTGCCTGTGAAGCCTAAGGACCCCGGTTCGAGGCTCGGTTCCCCAGGTCCCACGTTAGCCAGATGCACAAGGGGGCTCATGCGTCTGGAGTTCGTTTGCAGTGGCTGGAAGCCCTGGCTCGCCCATTCTCTCCCTCTCCCTCTATCTGTCTTTCTCTCTGTCTGTCACTCTCAAATAAATAAATAAAAAATGAACAAAAAATATTTAAAAAAAAAAAGAAAAACCAAAAAAATAATGAAATAAATTAAGGTGGGGCAGTTAAGGCACTTGCCCACAAAGCTAAATGATCCAGGTTCAATTCCCCAGGACCCATATAAGCCAGATGCACAAGGTGGCACATGTGTGTGGAGTTTCTTTGCAATGGCTGGAGGCCCTGAGGCGCTCATTCTTTCTCTCTACTGGGCTGTTTCTCTCTTAAAGAAATAAATTAAAACTATAATGTGCAGTTAAAGGCACTGTATGAAAAGCCTGCTGGCACTGGTTCAATTCCCAAGCCAGCAGCACAAAGTGGCACATGTGTCTGGAGTTTGTCTGTCTCAGGCCTTGGTATGTCCTTACCATGTCTCTCAGTATTAATTTGCTCACATCTAGGGGACAACTGTGACTTGGGCACACACTGACCACCACACAGGTTACTAGTTTCCAACTGAGCTTCACATAGACAAGCCTGCCATACTGGAACCAATGGAAAACATGTCTCCACATCCCCTGCTGGGGGGCGGGAGGGGGGGGACACTTATGGTGTCCCAGTCAGGGGAGGGGAGATGGAGCAGGAGGAGGGACCTTCTCAGGGACCCAAACCAGACACACCCCAGGAGAGGGAGGGAGGGAGGAGAGTAGATGCTTACACAGGAAGAGAGGAGGGCCTCTGGAGGGAGAAGTTCCTTCTGCAAGGCCTGCCTTTCTTTGGACTACCAATAACAAAAGACCTAAAGGCTTCCCTGTGTGCTGCACTGGGTTCCAGCTCCTGTGGGAGCACAGCAGGTCTGTGTTCCCCTGTGGGTGGTAGGGATCATTCTGAGGCATGTTGTATTGTCCGGGCAGATCAAGGACAGACAGCTAGGCTGAAAAGCCCTTGTGAAGCCGGAAGAGATGATTCTCATAGCTGGTGCACAGGGGCTAGGAACGCTAATTTATAACAAAGGGCTGACTTGCACGCTGTAGGATGTTTACAGGCCACACTCACTGTGAAATTATGCGCAAATATCTAGTTGTAGCAAGAAAAAAAAAAAGTCACCAGGCATTTCCTGTATCACCTGAGGCAGGGGCTGCAAAATCCTCCCCTGATTAGATCTACGTGGAGTTTAAGTTCAAGCTCCACTATTTGCAGGCTGAATGAATTCAGGTAGGCCATTCAGCTGATCTGTGATTTGACTTCTTTACATGTAAAATTAAGATAATATTTACAATTATGGAAGTTGTCAATAAAAATTTTTTTAATGTGAAAAAAAAAGATAATAATACCCATAATAAAGAAACTCCACAGGATTGTCATGAAATGAGCTTATGGGTATTTAAAAAAGAGCTCTATCACATGCTCCCCACTCAGTAAATACAAGTTATTGGTCTTTTTAATATTTGTTTATTTTTATTTATTTATTTGAGAGCAAGAAACAGAGAGAGAAAGAGAGAGAGAGAGAGAGAATGGGCACGCCAGGGCCTCCAGCCAGTGCAAACGAACTCCAGATGCGTGCGCCCCCTTGTGCATCTGGCTAACGTGGGTCCTGGGGAATCAAACCTCAAACCAGGGTCCTTAGGCTTCACAGGCAAGCACTTAACCGCTAAGCCATCTCTCCAGCCCATTCTTTTTATTTCATTTATTTGAGAGAAAGAGAGAGGCAGATAAAGAATGGGTACATCAGGGCCTCTAGCCACTGCAAATGAACTCCAGACCTATGAGCCACCTTGTGCATCTGGCTTTACGTGGGTACTGGGGAACTGAACCTGGGTTTTTAGGTTTCACAAGCAAGTACCTTAACCATTAAGCCATCTCTCCAGCCTGAGTTCCTGTTCTTATGGAAATCCAGGTAACATTGGTGCTCAAAAGAACTGCTCCATAGACACTGTAGTACAGAAGTAAGTTTAATTTATTTATCTTCTGCCTGCCTTCTTTCTAGTAAAGCCGTTTAGGTTGCTTAAGGTAAAAGCACACGCAGGACTGAGTGACTTAAAATTAGACAACAGGGGGCTGAAGAGATAGCTTAGTGGTTAAGGCATTTGCCTGCAAAGCCAAAGGACCTCGGTTCGATTTCCCAGGACCTACATAAGCCAGATGCACAAGGTATCACATGAGTCTGGAGTTCGTTTGCAGTGGCTGGAGGCCCTGGTGTGCCCATTCTCTCCCCCCTGCCCCTCTCTGCCTCTTACCTTCTCTAGCTCTCTCAAATAAATAAACAAATTTTAAAAAAAGATCTGTTATAAACATAAACCCAGTGTGGTGGTGCACACCTTTAATCCAAGCACTCAGGAGGCACAGGTAGGAGGATCGCCGTGAGTTTGAGGCCACCCTGAGACTACATAGTGAATTCCAGGTCAGCCTGGGCTAGAGTGAGACCCCACCTTGGAAAACCAAAGTAAATAAATAAATAATAAAAATAAAATTAGACAATAGAGACTGGAAGGTGGCTCTTGTGTACATCTTATATTCAAGCCCTTGAGAGATCCAGGTGGGAGGGGTGACGGGAAAGGATTTCTGAGCCTTTTTTTCACAGTGTACCCCTTGGCTTGACCCAAGCACTGGGATCTTTACCAGAGGAACCCTTAGGATGGTGACTCCAGCTCTGCCACTAACTGATGTTAAGGTCAGAGTGACCTTAAGTGAGACCTTGTTACTCTCCCATGGAATGAATGGGGAGCAAAAAAAAAAAAAACAAAAACAAAAACAGAACAAACTGCTGGGGGATAAAAGTCACCAGCAGTGTGAACAAGCAGTGGATCCTGCAAGCTACAAAATCAACCAATCAGGCAAGGAGTACCCACTGCATAATAGTGGTACACAGGGTATGGTAATCAACTGCTCTGACTGGATATGGGACACCCACAGCGAGAGAATTCATGCCTGCTACTGAGAACCAAATCAGCCTGTGGCTTAGAAGGTCCTAGACTCTAGAAGGGAGCTTCCACTGCTCTTTGGCTAAGAATGGTCATACCCATCAAAAAGTCTTCCAGCTGGGTGGGGTGGCACACACCTTTAATCCCAGCACTCAGGAGTCATAGATATGAGGATCATTGTGAGTTCAAGACCAGCCTGAAACTACACAGTGAATCCCAAATCAGCCCAGGCTAGATTAAGACCCTACCTTGAAAAAACTAAGCAAAACAAACAAACAAAAACACCAAATATACAATCCTGGGCTGAAGAGATTGCTCAGTGGTTAAGTCATTTCCTTACAAAGCTTAATGAAGCAGGTTCGATTCCCCAGGACCCATGTAAATCAGATGCACAATGTGGTGCATGTGTCTGGAGTTTATTTGCAGTGACTAGATTTAGAGTGCCCATATACTTCCCTACCCTCTCTGCTTGCAAATGAATAAATAAATCTTTTTTTAAAATGACTTCCAAATATAGTTGCTTATTCCCTTTGATCCATGCTGCTCTCATCCCTGGATAGAGAAACTGCTTATTACAGACTATAAAGAATATGCAAGAGAACCAATACCCACCAGAAAAACACGAAAGCTGTTGTAGACAGCTCCACATTGCTGGGATGAACATTTAAACCAGACACGGCTTATGGGAGGAAGGGGTTTATTTCAAGCTTACAGACCCAGGGCAAGTTCCATCAAGAATGGCAGAAGAGCTGGAGAGATTGCTTAGTGGTTAAGGCACTTGCCTGCAAAGCCAAAGGACCTCGATTCAGTTCCTGAGGACCCATGTAAGCCAGGAACATAAAGTGGCACAGGCATTTTGAGGTTGTTTACAGCAGCTGGAGATCTTGGCATGCCCATTCTCTTTCTTTACCTACTTCTTTCTCTCTTCCACACTCTCTTTCAAATAGATTTTAAAAAAATGTAATTAAAAAAAAAAAGAATGGCAGAAGTTGTTTCCATATATCCAAGGACAAAGGAACAACCAAGCAGCCAGGAAAACCTACAGAGGAAGTGGCACATGGCGTACGAGTGATGCTTTTACAGATAGCATAAGAACCTTCTCCAGAGACATGGCGGCAGACACTGAGGAGACTCAAAACTCATCGAAGCAGAAATCCAGAGGCTGCCAAGAGCTCAACACTAAAGGAGACTTGTAACACTCCCTCCAAGGTTCAGGGAACATTGGAAGAGAGGGCAGAAAGAATATACAAGCCACAGGGTAGGAAGAAGTATCTTGAGGTATTGTTCCCCCCCCCCCCACACACAGACCAGCTGGTGCATTTATGATCCCACAGTGATTACTTATAACCCCACTGAGGAGCGCCTCAGTGAGATGGGGGCAGGGAAAGAGGTTGTGAGAGTCTAACCCGGTGGGAATATGACCAAGTCTCAATATATTCACTTATTAAAATTCTCAATGAAAAGAAGAATGTGACCTAGGAGAGGTTTCTAACCTTTGGCTTCTCTAGACCACATTAAATGAAGAATTAGGCTGGAGAGATGGCTTAGCAGTTAAGGCACTTGCCTGTGGAACCTAAGGACCCAGGCTCAATTCCCCAGGACCCATATAAGCCAGATGCACAAGGTGGTGCATGTGTCTGGAGTTTGTTTGCAGTGAGTAGAGGCCTCGGCACACCCATTCTCTCTCCCTCCCTCTCTCTATCTCAAACGAAAAATATTTAAATGAAGAATTGCCTTGGGCCACACATTAAATATAATGGGTTTCCAACCCATAGCATTTTTCATGACCTTGCAATGATGTTTTCATCTACAAAGTACATGCTCAAGAACCATGTAATCCAGTTACAAAAGAAAAAAAAATGCTCACAAAAAATGTTTTAATAAGTTCCTGGTTTCACGTTGAGCAGCATTTACAGCCACCATGCAGCTCAAGGTTGAACAGCCCTAGAAGAACGTAAATAAAGGTCACTTCAAATGTGAAAACCTGGAATCTGCGCCAGGTCATTTCCCTGCCATGATAAACACTGCAGTGAAGTGAGGAAATTGTTTTCCTAGGTCATAAAACAATTAAGTAGCAGAAACAGTAGATGGCCCTCTGAGTTAATTGTTAACAGATTCAGGCAAACCCAGATTCAAATCTAGACTTAACTGCTGACTAATGTTCTGGATTTAGGGGAGCACTGGGAAGATGGTTCTGCAGGTATAGGTGCTTGCCAGGCTGCTGGCCCTGGGCTCAACCCCCGGTCCCCTTGCGTTATAGTAAGCTCCACAATGCTGGGATGAATATCCAACCAGACACAATCTATGGGAGGAATGGGTTGATGTCAAGGTTACAGATCCAGGCAAAGTCCCGCTGATGGTGGAGGAAGCTGCTTCCATACATCCAAGCCAAGAGAAACAACTAGAGCAGCCAGCACGAGTCTGGCAGAACTCACATGGTTCTGCAAACGCCTTTGGGCTGGAATTCAGACGAGCCCACGTGGCCCCATAGCAGGAATCAGCCTGCCTGGTGCTGAAGTCAAAAACTCAACTTTAGCTGGGCATAGTGGCGCACGCCTTTAGTCCCAGCACTCGG
Organism: Jaculus jaculus; assembly: GCF_020740685.1. Taxonomy (NCBI): domain Eukaryota; kingdom Metazoa; phylum Chordata; class Mammalia; order Rodentia; family Dipodidae; genus Jaculus; species Jaculus jaculus. The sequence continues at coordinate 39,583,465 of NC_059120.1, forward strand.
GAGGCAGAGGGAGGAGGATCACCATGAATTTGAGGCCACCCTGAGACCACAGAGTGAATTACAGGTCAACCTGGACCAAAGTGAGGCCCTACCTTGAACCCCGTCCCCCAAAAAAGCTCAATTTGAATAAAACACTTGGGTCAATGGGGTCATACCTTTATACTATCATATTCAAACTATCACACCATGTAAAGCCAGATGCACAAAGTGGTGCATGTGTCTGGAATTTGTTTGCAGTGGCAAAAGGCCCTGGTGTGCCCATTCTCTTTCTCCATCTCTTCTATAAACAAACAAACAAACAAAAGTATGTGATAAGGAAAGAATGCCTAGACTTGACTATTCCTTCTATTCACTTCAAGATGCCATAGACTGCAGATTTCTGGGGCTGGAGAGATGGCTCAGTGGTTGAAGGTGCTGCAGTGAGAAGCCTGCTGGCATGAGTTCAATTCCCCAGCACCCATTTAAAGCCAGATGCAAAGAGACATGACAATGGGAGGCAGAGCCAGGAAAACCCCTGGAGAATCGAGCTAGTCTGAGTTCCTTTGTAGCTTGGCAGTTCATTTGTAGCACAAGAGACCCTGCTTCAAAGAAGGTGGAGGAGCCCAGAAGTTATCTTCTGACCTACACACACACACACACACACACACACACACAGAGGCTTGTGCACCCCCCCACATCCGCAATTAATCTTGAAAATATGTAAATTGTGGGGCTCAAATCCGATTCTCTGGAAATGGTCTAGAATCAGCATTTTACTGAGCACCTCAGAGGTAGGTGGTGCTCAATAACGTGCTGGGGGTGGTTCTGGGGACTGAACCTTGCACCTCATGAATGCTAAGTAGCCACTTGGCCACTGAGCTCCATTCAGTCAGGTTTGAAAGCCACTAACTAGAAAAGCTCTAAGGCCTCCTTCCAATATTCGAGCTCTGAAGTGCCCTCATCCAGCAGAGAGCAGTCCAGGGCGGAGGGCCACTTGCAGGTGGAGGGTCCCCGCGGGGCTCCTGTAGCTCTTGCAGGTTTAGTTCCCGGGCTTCCATGGCATCGACGTCTCAGCTCAGCAGTGTCACCTGCTCCGCGGCTTTGCTCTTAGCGCTGCAGGAAAGGCTGTCCACCAACCCGCCCAGTCCTCCTTCAGGGGCTTGAAGGCTATTTCACTACCAGGGAGAGGCCTCTTGACTTCAGCCCTTTCCACTGAAACTGCCCTAGACGAGGCTGTTAATCCCCCTTGTTTGGACCACACAGAGCATCCCAACTCTTCTTCCCCCGTCTTTCCGCACTGTATCCACAGTGCTTTTCCTATCCCCATCCTGAGCCCACCTCCTCTGTGCCTCCAATTCAAACCAACCTCCCTGCCTATCACTCAAGGCCTTTCAGAACTCAAGCCAACCTACATTTCCCCCTTTCACAGCATATTTCCATAACTTCTTCTAGCAAAGAGCCACTTTGGGGGTAAATATGACCAGAGGCCATCATACACATGTATAACAATATTAGAATGAAGCCAGGCACACTTTTAATCCCAGCACTCGGAAGGCAGAAGTAGAAGGATCGCTGTGAGTTCAAGGCCACCCTGAGACTGCATAGTGAATTCCAGGTCAGCCTGGGCTAGATTGAGACCCTACCTCTAAAAACAACAACAAAATACCTATATATCTATATCTATATCTATATATATAATTTTGTTCTGTTAATATGCCCAAATAAATAAAGCAAATAAGCCATTTGGGGCTCCAGTTAGCTGTGCTGAATTATTTAGTTTTTCAAGGTAGGGTTGTTAGGCCTTGCAGGCAAGTGCCTTAATTGCTGAGCCATCTCTCCATCCCACTCCACCGTACTGAATTATTTTTGCAGGTTTTCCAAGGCTGAAGGGACCCCCCCACCCATCCCCAGGGTGGTTTGAATGTAGATGTATGTTCCCTACAGCCACAGGGAAGTTTGATTAAAGTTAAGTTTGCAACTTCAGTCTCTAGCAGCCTGCTGGAGGAGGTGTCATGGGGGTGGTTGCAGATCTTATAGTCCACCCTCAGGTGTGTTCAGAGCCAATTTTGAGCTTTGGCTGTCTTTGCTGGCCATTGGTGGCGTCTCTCTGCTATGATCTGTGGAAGTGAGGCCGCTTCTTCTGCCCTGCTGGGACTTCCCTGAATCTATAACAAGAAACTTACCCTTTCTTCCACAGTTGCTTCTGGTCAGATGCTGGTCCCAACAACAAGAAGGAAACAGCAACACCTCCTCTCCATCACTGCATGATTTTTCATGGCAAAACATCTGTGATAAGCCAGGTGTGGTGTCTTATGCCTGTAATCTCAGCATTCAGATATCTGAGGTAGGAGGATTGTTATGAGTTCAAGGCCAGCCTAGACTACAGTTATTTCTAGGTCAGCCTGAGCCAGAATATGTCTCTGCCTCAAAACAAAAACAGGGCTGCAGGGAATGTTTAGAGGTTAAGGCGTTTGCAAAGCCTAATGACCCAGGTTCGATTCCCTAGTACCCACTTAAGCCAGATGCTCAAGGTGGCGCATGTGTCTGGAGTTTGTTTGCAGTGTCTTAGAGGCCCTGACATGCCCATTATCTCTATCTGCCTCTCTCTCTCTCTCTCGTCAATAAATAAAATTTTAGGGCTGGGGGGATGGCTTAATGGTTAAGCGCTTGCCTATGAAGCCTAAGGACCCTGGTTCGAGGCTCCACTGCCCAGGGCCCATGTTTAGCCAGATGCACAAGGGAGTGCACGCATCTGGAGTTCGTTTGCAGTGGCTGAGGCCCTGGCGTGCCCATTCTCTATCTATCTATCTGCCTCTTTCTGTCTGTCACTCTCAAATAAATAAATAAACAAAAAAATTTAAAAAAAAAATTAAACCAAACAATCAATAACCCCTATGCCACTGCTGGGATATTGACCCTCTCCATGCCCATCTGGTTGCCAGACTTCCCTGTCTCTTCTGGAGTCTGCCTGGGTCTTAAAGTCCAACCTACAGCAAGCACTTCATGCTGCTGTCTCAGACCATTGTGGACGACGGACAAATCAACAGAGATGGGCACAAGCATTCTTCTGCATCCCACATACTCTTCTTGCTTTGCCTTCCTTCCTGGGCTACTACCATGTCACCCCAAGAACTGAGCCACTCAACATCCTTCCTGACTTATATTGAGCACCCTTGATGAGACACCATATTCACTTTCCCAACTTCCAAATAAGCAGCCTCTTCTCATTAGCAGCTCAAGCAGGTAAACCCCTCCCTCTCCTGGGGCTGCTCCCTGCCTGCACCTGTGACAGACAAGGTTGTCACAGCTCTTGTCCTTTAGCCCCAGGCACAGTGATGCACTCAGAACCCTTCCCAACACCTGCCAGGCGGCTTCTCTCATCCCTCAGAGTTGGCCTGCAATTGACACCGTCCTGTTTACACCACCAGTGACCTGGGTGAGCAAATAGCTAATGGGTTTGCTACAAAAGCTCTGAGAGTTTTCATTGCCTCTCTCTGAAGGAGCCTTAAAGGAGAATAGCATCTAGTTACATTCAGTCTACTCCATGCCTGCCAGGCTGGAGGACCAAGGTGGTGGTGGGGATCTCGTAGAAGTCTAAGTTGACACAAGAACTGGATGAGCCGGTTACAGGTGACAAGAACCATCCTGGAGGCTGGGAGATAGCTCAGCAGGTAAAGTTGCTTGCCAAGCCTGCTGACCCAGGCTCAATTCCCCAACACCCATGTAAAGCCAGACGCAAAGTGGTGCATGCATCTGGCATTTGTTTGCAGTAGCCAGAAACCCTGATGGGCCACATAAATGTATATATGCATGCGCACGCACACAACACTCAAATAAATTAAATCATCATCCAGGAAACGTTACTGCCCAGCTCTGCTTTTCTCCTGGTAAAGTCCACAACACCGTGTGGTCTTCAATCATAAAGAAGGGTACCTGAGAGGCTATAAATCAAATGACCAACTACCCACGGAAGAACAATTCTCCAGGGCAGGCAGCAGTTGGAGTGACTTCCGTGTCTGAAAGCAGTGACAGTTTCCACCTAGCCTGAGCCGATGGAACCCTGTGCGATGCAAAGACTGACGTGTCTGGACAGGTAACAGACTACTTTGGTTTCTCTTCTGAATGGATCGTATTTCTTTGCTGATTTTCATGCTTGCTCAGAAGATCTTCAGAGATAAGTATGTACTCCACAGGGCTGCTGTTCCTCTACTAGTTAATATTGTCTACTGTAACGTAGCCTTCTCCCTTCTCCTCTGCCATAGCACGCATTGAACACTGCTACAAAACACCACTGTAAAGAAAGCCTTTAGACTCTGTCTGGAGCCCCAGGAGGGGCTGAATACCAAGATGTCACTGCCTCCATCAGCAGAGAAACACTGCAAGTTGCTTCCTCTCTTCTCTGGACCTCAAGAAAGCTAGAACTGGTGGGAGAAGTTGACAGCCTGGCAGCTAATCTGAGGGAACTTGGTAATCATGATGAACCCATGGGGCTAACCAAACCAGTTCTCAGATCCAGGATAACTAACTCTACAGAGATCAGCTGAGGTGAGGCGCTGGGGTTGTAGCTCAGTGGAAAAGCACTTGCCCAAGGCCCTGGATTTCACATCACAAAAACTAAGTTACTGAATGAATGAATAGACCATAAATAAATAAAGTTGACCACTTCTTACCTCTACTTATTGCAGGCATTTTCTAAAATGTTTTCTGTATATTAACACCCTAAATTCTTACAACAAAAATTTGAGTTAAATGTTTTTAAAAATTTTTTATTTTTTTGAGAGTGACAGAGAGAGAAAGAGGGAGGGGGGATGGGCGCATCAGGGCTTTTAGCCACTGTAAACGAACTCCAGATGCCATGTGACACCTTGTGCATCTGACTTATGTGGTTACTGGGGAATCAAGCCTCAAACATGAGTCCTTAGGCTTCACAGGCAAGCATTTAATCATTAAGCCATCTCTCCAGCACCCAAGGTAAATACTTTAAAAAAATATTTTATTTTTATTTATTTATTTGACAGAGAAAGGAGAGAATGGGCGCATCAGGGCCTTCAGCCACTGCAAATGAACTCCAGATGTGTGCCCCCCTTGTGCATCTGGCTAACGTGGGTCCTGGGGAGTCAACCTGGGTCCTTTGGCTTTGCAGGAAAACACCTTAACCGCTAAACCACCCCTCCAGCCCTTAAATACCTAAAAAAAAATTATTTATTTTCAAGGAGAGAGAGAATATGAATGGGTGTCCCAGGGCCTCTACAAACTCCAGATGCACGTGCCACTTTGTACATCTGAATTTACATGGTACTGGGGAATTGAACCTAGGTCCTTTGGCTTTGCAGGCACATGCCTTAATTGCTGAGCCATTTCTCCAGCCTTGAGTTAAATACTCTTATCATTCCAAAGATAAGAAACAGAGGCACAGTTGTGTAAGACCTCCCAGCAGCTGTCATTACCTGTACAAGATCTGCACAATACTAGGGCCCATCAACATGTTCTCATTGATGATGGAGGAGGGGGGAAAAAAAAGGAACTCAAAATAGAAGAGGGACTAGTTGGAAAGAAGGGGGTCCAGTGACAGGAGGACGAGGGATGGAGCTGCGATCAGGCTACATTGTGTATATGTATGGAGATTGCCAATAAAAGAAACAAACAGAAACAGAGGCGCTCACGCAAGGCTCTCCAGCAAGGACGTGGTAGTGCTGGGATTAGAACCTAGGTGGTCTTGCTTCAGAGTCCCACCCCTCCTGAAACATGTTCACTGAAATAAAAACAATGAAAGTATTGATTTGTGCTCAATGTGGTGGATTAGGTAGTAACTACATGGAACTCCCCCCTCCTAGACTTTCCATCAGTGAAGACAGAAGGGTGCTGAAGAGACCCAGGCCTGGAGAGATGGCTTCGTGGTTAAGGCATTTGCCTGTGAAGCCTATGGACTCATGTTGGACTCTCCAGGTCCCACATAAGCCAGACGCACAGTGAGGCAAGCATGCAAGGTGGCACATGCGCACAAGGGGGCACACGTGTCTGGAGGTCGATTGCAGGGCTGAGGCCCTGGAGTGCTAATACAAGAAGAAGAAGGAGGCTGGTCAGAAGGGAGGAACTCTGAGTGCTTACCAACTCCGGAAGGCCTCCCGCCAGCCACTCAAGACCCATGTATAACTCCTAGTGTTCCCACAGGTCACACACTGGTGCCCAGTTCCCCGCCCAAAGTGGTTTCATGTGAAGCGCCAGATCCCTGTAGGGTCTCTTCCTTACCGGAATACCACGTGATTTAACTAGTCTAATGCAGCCATGGCTGCTCCTAGGAATCTGAAACCCAGAATTCTAGAACACGTCCCCCCCCACCCCCGCCATGCACCCTGATTCATCTTTTCACCTGAAAATACGTCTTCACACCTTAAATAATTTTGAGCCCTCAAAACCACCCAGGGTGAATTCAGTATTTGCACGAGCAGCTCACGAGCAGCTCACTGTTTGCTGTAACGACAAGCAGGTAAGGAGTCTTTCTTCAGTGAGGGAGGGCCCCAACCATGCCCTCGGCAAATGGGATCACACAGGGAAAAGTGCTTTGTAAATAGCAGGAGGTGAGAATGGAGGGGGGTGGGGCGAAAAGGAGAAGGAAAGAGTGAAAAAGAGTGAAAAAGAGGAAGGGGAAGAGGAGAACTGGGGGAAGGCCCTTCTGCTTTGTCTGACTGCTTAAGCTAGCTCCTGCAGCCCCAGCCTGGCCTCCAAACTCCAGGGGACAAAGTCTGAGGCTCTGGCCTCATCCTCCCAATAGGCCAAGGCAAACCTCGAGGCCCATGCCAAGCGGCTCTGGGCTCTGTCTCAAACTGTTTCATTGCTCCAGATAGGTGCTTCCCCAGCCCTGAACAGTGACAGAGGCCAGGCCGTCTCTCCATTGTGCAACACAGTTAAGTCCGATTTCCCAAGAATCCCCTTATATAAGGGGATCCCTGAGAAATGATTGGTCCTTGCTCCGTGGTGCCGTCGCCACCATTCTCCGTGCGGAAGCGCCACCTAGAGGTCAATTCTTGCTCAAACCCATAACGAGAGTTTTTTTTTTTAAAATCTGCACCACGAAGGAAACAAGATAAATCTTTAAACAGAAAGGTAATCAAATGGCACAAGACCTTCAAAAGGCCCTCAGCAATACCTTGCTAGCCCTCACGTGGTTCTGATGGGATATTTAAGGGCAGAAATGGACCGCTCAACGCAACTGGATTCTTCCATGACTTGAAACCAGACAGATTCTACAATCTAGATTTGAGGCTGGCCATGGTGGCACACATTATTAATCCCAGCATTTGGGAGGCAGAGGTAGGAGGATCGCCATGAGTTTGAGGCCAGCCTGAGACTACATAGTGAATTCTAGGTCAGCCTGGGCTAGAGTGAGACCCCAGGGAGGAACCTTCTTCGGAAGAAAATGAGGAATACAGTTGAGCTGAAGAGCACATTAGCTGAGAAAACTTTCCAGCTTGCCCAGCATCCTACGTTCCAATTCGTGGGTTCTTCTTCTGTTCCAATGTTCAGGCTGTGGCCAGCTTGGGGAAGAGTTTGCCAGTGACCAGGGGGGAGGGGCGCTTGGTGATTGTCTCCGGAATCTGCTGCTCCACCAAGCTTGAGCGCACATTTGTCCTGGGCTATTTATTGACAAGTAGCTGAATTAGTCTACAAAGACACTAAGGACTACGTTGATTGCACAAATAAGCACGGAGTTACTTTAGCCTAAGTAAACTGTAGGCTAGATGGATCGGGGGTCCTGGGATCACAGGTGGAAAGGTGGATGAGGGAAAGCCAACGAGGAAGAAACGCAGCCCAGGCTCAAAAGCTTTCTGTTTTTGTTTGCTCTTAGAGGGAGGGTCTTGCTCTAGGCCAGGCTGTCCTGGAATTCACGATCTCATCCCAGACTGGCCTCATGATGATCCTCCTACCTCTGCCCAAGTGCTGGGATAAAAGGCGTGCACTACTATGCCTGCTTGTTTTTTTTAAAATCCTCTTTCTTCTTTAGAGTTTTCTGTTTATTCTTTTGGTAAGTCAACAATTTAGCTCCCTGTAAGCACAAAAAGTTACAAATAGCTAAAGCAATCTTCAGCAAAAAGATCCAATGGCAGAGGTATTACAGTACCTAGTGTAAAATCATATTACAGAGCTATAGTAACATTGTACAGACATAAAGACAGACATATAGATCAATGAAATTGAATGGAGAACCCAGAAATGAATCTACAGTCACTTTTTATTTTTTTGGTTTTTCAAGGTAGGGTCTCTCTCTGGCCCAGGCTGACCTGGAATTAACTATGTAGTCTCAGGGTGGCCTCAAATTCACCACGATCCTCCTACCTGTGCCTCCCAAGTGCTGGGATTAAAGGCATGTGCCACTTGGCAGTCACTTTTTTTTTGACAACTTCCATAATTATAGTTAATAAACCATGATAATTCCTTCCCATATTACTTTTCCCTTCACAACTCCATTCTGCATCATATCCCCTCCCCCCTCAATCAGTCTCTTTTATTTTGATATTATTATCTTTTCCTTCTATTATAATGGTTGTGTGTAGGTAGTGCCAGGTACTGTGTAAGGTCAGGGATATTCAGGCCACTTTGTGTCTGGAAGATTGCACTGTAAGCAGTCCTACCCTTCCTTTAGCTCTTACATTCTTTCCACCACCTCTTCCACAATGGACCCTGAGCCTTGGAAGGTGTGATAGAGAGATTGCAGTGCTGAGCACTCCTTTGTCACTCTTCTCAGCACCATGGTGCCTTCTGAGTCATCCCAAGGTCACCGGCATCTGAAAAGAGAAGCTTCTCTAACCAAAAGTGAGAATAGCATTAATATATGGGTATGAACATTAAGAGAAGTGCTTACTGAACAGTTTGGTGAGCATAATAAATGCATTTAGCCAGACACCAACAGACATTTTACCCCTAGGGCTCATGACTTCCCGTTATAGGCTTTTAGTATCAGGCATGTATGCCCTCCTATCCAGTCCGATTAGAGAGCAGTTGGTTTCTCCCATAACAGACAGGCCACTATGGCACCCGTTGGCTTGCCCAACATAAGGCTTGCAGAGTCCATTGTTGTTTATCTCCACTGATGACTTCTCTCTTTCCCATCACTCACTTAACTTTTGGCAAAGCTATCAAAAATTTATATTGGAGAAGCTGGGTGTGGTCACACCCCTTTAATTCCAGCACTTGGAAGGCTGAGGTAGAAAAATGCCATGAGTTTGAGGCCAGCCTGAGCTATAGAGTGGGCTAGAACGAGACCCTGTTTTAAAAGACTATGTTGTAATTGCTGTCTCATTGCTTCCACAAAGCACTCAACCACAATCAGCAGATGGGAGGACACAATGACAAATACCACATTTTCTCTCATATATGGAACCTAAACTTAAAATTACATATGTGTGCCTGTAGGTAACAGAACTAGAAAGGAGATCATGACAGGAAAGGAAGAGATCTCAAGAGAAGTAGGAAGTAGAGAGGGTAATGGATTATATGTAAAAGGAAAGCAGAAGGGGAGGCTAATGGGGCAGAAAAGGAAACAGTTGGAAGGGGGTGTACAAGGAGGGTGACAACTGAAAACAAAGTATAACAACATGCATGTTGAAAATGCCATGATGAAACCCATTACTTTGTATGCTAATGTTAAAATCTTTTAAATTTAATTTTTGTAACAATTTAGCTTCCTGGTACTCAATTTATTGAATACTGAAGTATAATTAAAGAATAACATCTTCTTGTTGTTAGCATCCAACCAGAAGCAGTTTATGGAAGGCAAGGTTTTCTTCTTCTTCTTCTTCTTCTTCTTTTTTCTGAGGTAGGGTCTCACTGATGCCCAGGCTAACCTGGAATTCATTATGTATTCTCAGGGTGGCCTTGAACTTGCAGTGATCCTACTACCTCTGCCTCCCAAATGCTGAGATTAAAGGTGTGTGCCATGACACCCAGCTAAGTTTCCATTTTCTTTCAGTTTACAATTTCATCATGGCAGGGAAAGAACAGTGGGAACAGGCAGCTGAATGTCACAGCTAAGCATCAGCAGGGAGGAAGGAGAAAGTGAGCTAAGCTGGCAAGGAGGATAAGGCCCACCCCCAGCAGAGCTCCGCCTCCCAAAGGCTCCACCACCTGGGGATTAAATACGAGACTCTCTGTGCCTCTTTCTCTCAAAAATAAATAAAAAAGAACTAAAAACTTAAAAAACAAACAAAAATAAATAAATAAAGGCTGAAGTGCTCTTTTCTTTCCAGGAGAAACGGTTCTACTTGGTACTCATAGTAACCTTGAGAAGTATTATCATCACTGTCCTGAAGAGAAGGAAACAGGAGTTAAAAGAAATTTCGCAATTTGCCTGTTATACAGGAGCCATGACATTTGTGATTTTCCCAGGAGCCATCTTTCTTCTTGGCACGAAATAGACATACTTGTACTGAAGACAGCACCCGGAGAAGCACTGCAACTTGCTGCAGGCTGCTGCATGAGTGAATGCGTCTGCAGTCATGGGGACCGCACTATACGGTGGCACCTATGGGCCCAGATGATCCTCACCTAGAATCAATGCTCACTGTTGGCCAGTCCACAACTCACACTTTTCAGAAGGCTCAGAACTTCTCAAGTGAACAAAAAAGAAAAACAAAACAAAACAGACAAACAAAATCTTCTCGAGCAGACAGAAAGATTTCTCCTTTCTTTCTCAGTTCATTTAAATTTGTTGTGCTCTGTCCTCTGTAATAAATTCCATGCAAGCATTTGTAATTGTTCTCTTGGCAGAGTCTCTCCTGGAATTAAGATCCACTCTACAACAAGTGGAAGGAACATAGACTCACTGGGGACTGACAGTGTCTTAGAACGCAGGGTTTCCGAGCAGAAAGGGCCTCCAGAGCACCCCATGACAGCGCACGTGCTCCCTTGGCATGAAGACTCGGCCCTTGGGTGGCCTGCCACACTCACAGTACCGTGAGGAAGCGCAGAGCTGCTGAGAACGCCAGTCCTACAGACTCTTGGATAAGTACACTTTCTATTGAATCACATTCTTTTCTAAGGAAAATCTAGCTAGAAGCTCAAATTTTCAGGATAGCCCTGAGATGAGCCTCTAGGGAAGCTAACGCCTTATGCCCCAGGAGAGCTGGTTCAGACAAGGAAGGGAGAAAGGGCCAGGGCTCCATTCTGAGCGCCCATCGTGCCTCACAGCGCCAGGCATAGAGGAGAGCGCTGGGCACTGCGCTTACTTTACCACGCCCTCTCCCTCAAATAAATAAATATTTTTTTAAAAAAATTATTTAGGGGGCTGGGGAAATGGCTTAGCAAATAAGGTATTTGCCTGATAAGGTTAAGGACCCAGATTCGATTCTCCAGGTCCCAAATAAGCCAGATGATGGCGCATGCATCTGGAGTCTGTTTGCAGTTGCTGGAGGCCCTGGTGCACCCATTCTCACTCTATCTCTCTGTCTCAAATAAGTGAATAAAATGGTTTTTTTTTTTTTAATTATTTGTGAACGGAGAGAGAAGAGACAAGAGAATGGACACACCAGGACCTCCAGCCACGGCAAACAGACTCCAGAGGCATGTGCCACTTTGTGCATCTGGCTCAGTATGTGGGTCCTAGGGAACTGAACTCAGGTTGTTAGGCTTTGCAAGCAAGCACCATCACTGCTGAGCCTCTCTCCAGCCCCACACCCAGCTTTTTAAAAAATATTTTTGCCAGGAATGGTGGCACATATCTTTAATCCCAGCACTCGAGAGGCAGAGGTAGGAGGAGCACCATGAGTTCATGGCCACCCTGAGATTCCATAGTGAATTCCAGGTCAGCCTGGACTAGAGTGAGACCCTACCTCAAAAAACATATACATATATATATGTATGTATGTATGTATATAAAATTTATTTGGAAGGAGAGAGGGATGATGATGATGATAATGGGCAGGCCAGGGCCTCTGGCTGCCTAAACAAACCCCAGACGCATGTGCTACTTTGTGCATGTGGCTTTCATGGGTACAGAGGAGGGTGGCAATAGAAACAAGGGCATCAGGCTTTGCAAGCAAGTGGCTTTAAGCACTGAGCAATCTCCCCAACCCTACCACTTACTTTTTGAAAATCCTAAGATCCACGCAGTACCCAGGTGGCCAGCTATCTGTAGGAAACTGGCAGGCAGTGTCTGACTAGCCATTGGATGCCTACCATGGATAGAAAATTGGAGTCTTGGGAATTTCTTGTCCAAGTAAGTGAATTAAATTCCCTCACTTGGGGTTGAAGGGCAGAAAGAGCCATGAAGAAACATGCGGAAAGAAAATAGGCCTGTTTTCTTCTTAAATTTTAATTTGCAAGCAGAGAGAGAAGAGACAGACAGAAAGGGAGAGAGAGAGAGAATGGGCATACCGTTCTCCAGCCACTGCTAATGAACTCCAGACACATGCACCACTATGTGGGTTCGGGAGAATTGAACACTGGTTGTTAGGCTTTGCAGGCAAGCACCTTAACCACTGAGTCATCTCCCCAGCCCATTAACCACTCACTGAATCTCTCCAGCCCAGGCTTCTTCTTGGTTTGCTTTTGCTTTTGAGGTAGGGTCTTGCTCTATCCCAGGCTGACTTGGTTAGCTCTCTATTCTCAGGGTGGCCTTGAATTCACAGCAATCCTCTTACCTCTGCCTCCCAAGAGTTGGGATTAAAGGCATGTGCCACCATGCCCAGCGCAAGCTTGTTTTTTTAACCAGAGCTATTACCAAACAGCCATGCCTTGCCGTCAAGAGTTCCAGAAGAGCCAGGCATGGTGGCATACACCTTAATCCCAGCACTCTGGAGGCACAGGTAGGAGGGTTGCCGTGAATTTGAGGCCATCCTGAGACTACATAGTGAGTTCCAGCTCAGCCTGGGTTAGTGGGAAAACCTACCTCGCAAATCCCCCTCCTCCCAAAAAGAGAGTTCTAGAAGAAAATTATGTTGTCTTAAATTCTTTCGCCACTCATCCTTGCATCATCCAGAACTTACATAGAGGAAAGGACTTGAGAGCTGAACTTGTCATTTCTCTTTACAAGATCCCTTTCCCTGGTGCTGGGAATGTGGCTCAGTTGGTAGAGTACTTGCCTAGCATTCATAAAGCCATGGGTTTGATCCCCATCACTTCATATACAGCATAAGCTTACACACACTTGTATTCCCAGCACTTGGGAGGTGAAGGCAAGAAGATCAAAGTTCAAGGTCATCCTTGGCTCTATAGTGTTCTAGTTTGAAACCAGCCTGGCAACATAAGACCCTGCCTCAAAAAAAGAGGACTGGAGAGATGGCTTAGTGGTTAAGGCAAGGCCCAAGGACCTAGGTTTGACTCCCAAAAACCCACATATACCAGATGACCATGGTGGTGCACATGTCTAGAGTTCATTTGCAATGGGTAGAGGTCCTAGAGTGCCCATTCTCTCACTCTCTCTTGTTTTGCTAATAAATAATTTTTTTTTAAAAAGAAGACAACCACCCCCCCTTTTCCTGGACTGAGAACTGAGCACAGCCCTCTTAGAGCCTTTTCTAAATGAAGGCTCAAAGCTAGAAACATGGAAACATTCACAGCAGAGAACACAAGGACCTTTTCAAACTCCTTACCTCCAGGGTGTTGATGTCTTCCGAGCTCTAGGGAACTTCAGGTTAAGAGTGTACACTTGCCAGGTGAGACAGGTGACTGAGGCTGGCAAGAGGTGTGAGAAACATGGAGCCAGAGGAACAAGGCAACAGGCCCACAAGGCAGTGCGCCTGCCAACATGATGCGCCACTTCCCTCCCAGACCTGCGATCTAGTACGATTTTATGCTTCTCCACAAGTCAAAAGGTCTCAACATCACACACTTGAATTTTGACCTTAAATTTCATTTTAGCAAGAGCACCTGTGTAGTTCTGCAGCCACCCGCTGCTTACATGCCAAAGAATGAGGCCATGGAGATGGCATAATTTTCTGTTGGAAGACAACTGCATTTCTTCTCTGCATGAGCTGTTTCTGACATGGAACATATATCATATATCCTCTGGTACCTGTCTCAAGCCAGTGGCTATCCCTACTAACCTTAACCACATACCTATTGTTTTCAAGCCTGAGGTATTTACACTGGCTTATTTTATTTTTATTTTTTAAACTTCCCTCCATTCTTTTATTTGTATTTATTTAAGATAGAAAAAAGCAGAGGGCTGGAGGGATGGCTTAGCAGTTAAGGCGTTTGCATGCAAAGCCAAAGGACCCTGGTACGATTCCCCAGGACCCACGTTAGCCAGATGAATAAGGAGGCGCACATGTCTGGAGTTCGTTTACAGTGGCTGGAGGCCCTAGTGCGCCCATTCTCTCTCTTTCCCTCTTTCTCTGTCAAATAAATAAAAATAATAATTTTTATTTTAAAGAAAGAGAGACAGAGAGAATGGGTGCAGAGGATTGCCATGAGTTCGAGGCCACCCTGAGACTCCATAGTGAATTCCAGGTCAGCCTGGGCTAGAGTGAGGCCCTACCTCAACAAACCAAAAAACAATGACAAAACAAAATAAAAAATTAGTATATGGTCTGTGTTTTATTTGGTTGTTGCATTTCACCTTACACACACACACACACACACACACACACACACACACACACACATATATGGCTGGAGAGATGGCTCAGCAGTTAAGGCACTTGTTTCCAAAGCCAAAGGACCCAGGTTCAATTCCCCAGGACCCACATAAGCCAGATGTACAAGGTAGCACGTGTCTGGAGTTCATGTGCATTGGCTGTAGGCCCTGGCATCACCATTTTGTCTCTTAAATAAAATATACTTTAAAAGAAAAATATTAATCCCAACACTTGGGAGGCAGGGTAACTACTGAGAATTCAAGGCCATACTGGGACTACAGAGTGAGTTTCAGGTCAGCATGGGCTAGAATGAGACCCTACCTCATAAAAATATATATATATACAAAATAAAATAAAAATAATGGTTATCTTTCTATCAGAAAATGAAAAATCAACTTTCAAGTAGCTTCTGGTGCAAGCTTCCATGTTAGTAGTAATTGGTGTCCAGAGGCTTTATCGAAGAGCTTCTGCAGATGTAGACAAGTCACGTTGCTCAGGACTGGAAAGTGTATCTGAGTCAGAATTTGGATTCAAATCCTGGGGATGTTGTTATTTATTTCCTAGCAGAGAGGAGAGAAATAGGCACACCAGGGCCTCCCAACACTGCAACAGACCTCCAGATGCCTGTGCTAGCTACTCTGTGCACCTGGCTTCTTACATGGGTACTGGGGAATCAAGGCTGGGCCATCAGACCCTTGCAAGCAAACACCCTCATCTCTCCAGTTCCCGAATCCTGGTTTTACTGCCTAAAAGTTTTTTGACATTGCATATCACCTCACTAAGCATTAACTACATGGTGCACACTAACTGTGCCTCACCTGATTGTTAAGAGATTCAAATGAGCTGGGCATGGTGGTGCATGCCTTTAATCCCAGCACTCTCGAGGCAGAGTTAGGAGGACTGCCTTGAGTTGGAGGCCACCCTGAGACTACACAGGAAGTTCCAGGTCAGCCTGAGCTAGAGTGAAACCCTACCTGGGGGGTGGGGGGTAGGAGAAAGATTCAAATGAGGTAACTAGCACCCCATGGAAGTACACAAAAAGTCCAGCAGAAAAAAAAAAAAAAAAGTCCAGCAGATATATACAATGGGACCAGTACTGGAACCCAGTCTTCAAACAGTTGACATTCTCCAATGGCCCTTGAGGTGGAAGAGTCAGTTACACAACACTGACATTCTTCAAATATTCTATTAATCAAGATTTGCCAAAATACAGAATGTTGCTGAAATTCTTTCCTGTTGGAGAACTCTTTCTAACATTTCCAGTGTGTCTGCTTCCAGGGCCCTGCACTGAGGTGAAGGGCTGAGGGGGTGCACAGTTCCTGGCCTGCACAGCCCAGGTGCAGGGTGGGGCAGAGGTAGACTCAAGGAGAATTATGTGATTTGCAAGAATGAGAGAAGAGAAACTCTTTCCCCCTCTCTAACTTGTTTTGCTACTTGAAAACTCCCTCAAAAGGATGCAAAGTACCACGGAGACTCAAAGCTTGCCAAAATGCTGAGAATGAGCGAGTGCTCAGTGTTACATGAGACATCTCCATTACGTACCCCCACGGTTCTGAGGACACTGCAGAAGAGGGAACAGCGAGAAGCTAGCACTGCAGGACGTGAAGGAATGCTTTTGACATGAAGTGGCCGTTACACTCATGACCTTACAATGGCTGTGATTATGTGCACAATACTGAGCCCACCAACATGCAAGCTAGAGCTGAGCTGGAAGCCTCCTCCCTGATGACTGAGCTGTCACGATGCTGGAAAGAGCTATGCAGCCTGTTGAGGGAGGAGAGTCATCAAGGGTCTTAACCAGCAGTGGATCCTCCCTACAAGCTCTACAGCTGGCCAACCAAGCCAAATATATCAAATGGTGCAATGGTGCCATGTCTGTTACGCAGGAAACCAACTACTCTCTGCTGGGACTTGAGGCCCACTCCATGGGAGGCAATTTCTGGCTGGTACTGAAAACCTAATTAAAAGCATAAGGTTGCAGGAGGTCATAAGCCATAGGGAGGAAACTACTACTACTGTCTGGATAAATAGATAAATTATGTCCATCAAACTGCCCTCTAAATACTTATGTTTATATCCATACATTCATGCTTTCACTTTTGAGTGGAGAAGCTTCTCTTTGCAGATGGCAGTGACCACTGGGGGTACTGTGACTCAAAGTGCTGAAAAGAGACAATGCAGTGTTCAGCACTGAGACATCTCTATCACAACCTCCTACAGCTCAGGGACCACTGAAGAGGTAACAGGAAGTCACAAAGGAAAGGGAAGTGTGCTTCCAACCTTGTCTTTCATATTCATGACCTCACCGTGGCTGATGCTCCCTACATGAGACCTGCATAATAAAAGGGGGAAATGATGACATCAAAATAAAAGACACTAGTTGGAAAGAAGGGATTCAGTTGAAGGGGAATTTGGGAAGAAGAAAAGGTGGGTGGGTGGGAGGGGATTGTGATCATTGTATATTATCTGTACATATAAAAGTTGCCAAAATGATTCAATGGAGGGGGTGGGGGGGAAGAGGAGACAACATAAGGTAATGGAAAGGGATTATGATCAAAATACATTACGGACATGTGTGAAAATTAGCAGTAAGTTTTTATTATTTTTATGGTTGGGTAGATGGGTCAGTGGATAAAAGTGGTTGCACGGGGCTGGAGAGATGGCTTAGTGGTTAAGCGCTTGCCTGTGAAGCCTAAGGACCCCAGTTCAAGGCTCAGTTCCCCAGGTCCCATGTTAGCCAGATGCACAAGGGGGTGCACGCGTCTGGAGTTCATTTGCAGTGGCTGGAGACCCTGGCGCGCCCATTCTCTCTCTCTAACTGTCTCGTTCTCTCTCTGTCACTCTCAAATAAATAAATAAAAATACACAAAATATATATAAAAAAAAGTGGTTGCTTGAAAAGTCTACTGGCCCACATTTGATTCACCAGGACCATTTAAAGCCAGATGCACAGAGTAGCACATGTGTCTGGTATTTCCTTTTCTCAAATAAATAAATATTTTTAAAAGGTTATTTTTTTAAAAGATGTAGGGGAGGAGGGAGGATGCAGCTGTGTGGTGGTAGTGCATACTTTTTAATTCCAGAACTCAAGAGGCAGAGGTAGGAGGATTGCTGGTGAGTTTGAGGCCACCCTGAGACTAAAGTGAATTCCAGGTCAGCCTGGGCTAGAGTGAGACCCTACCTTGAAAAAAAAAACAAAACAAAATAAAAAGGATGTCCTGTACTTCAGATAAGAGAGAACCAGAATATCATATTGTTTAGCTTTATTGAAGACATTACAGTAGACAAGTAGACGAACACATGCTCTGTAAAATATACATTCTATGTGAGAAAATATTATCAATACCACAAAAGGAGCACACTGAACAACTTGGCTTATATTTCTGTTTTGTTATGTCTAACATCAGGCCTGCTCATCTTCTAATAGAGGAAAAACAGAGAACGGGACAGTAGGGGTAAGGATTAAGTTTCTCAATGGATGAAGGCCAAGTAGCTAACAGATATTTCAGGAGCACTTGAGCATTTTATGATCAATTTGTCTTTCACAACACTGAAGGTTGTTACAAGGTCACTTTAATCCTTGATGCAACAACTGACAGTGATAAGTCAAACTGTTTCTTCACCCTCACCCTTAGGGTTTTTTTGTTTGTTTGGTTGGTTTTTCAAGGTTGGGACTCATTTTAGCCTAGGCTGACCTGAAATTTACTATGTAGTCTCAGGGTGGCCTCAACTACCAATGATCCTCCAATATCTGCCTCCCAGGTACTGGAATTAAAGGCATGCGCCACCACACCCTGCTTACCCTTAGGGATTTTAGGACTGTGAAGAAACATCTTGATACCTTGACGGAGTGGATCCAAGTCTTTAACTCAGTACACTGCCAGGGACTAAGGGTGCAGCTCCACTGTACAGTGCTTGCCCGGGATGTGCAAGGCTCCTGGGATCCATCTCTAGCACCAACCTGTCTCTTTCCTCAGACCCGAGTGATTCACAAGTTTTCAGATCCTGCAAGTGTAGATCTAAATACAATGTGACTTTGGTCAATGAACCAGGAAAATATCTGAATAAGATTGAAAGAAAATAAAAATCTAGGCTAATGTACTGTTGATTAAGATTAAATTACAGCCAGGCGTAGTGGCGCATGCCTTTAATCCCAGCACTCAGGAGGCAGAGGTAGGAGGATTGCTGTGAGTTCGAGGCCACCCTGAGACTACATAGTGAATTCCAGGTCAGCCTGGGCTAGAGTGAGACCCTACCTCGAAAAAAAAAAAAAAAAAAAAGATTAAATTCCAAATGAAGTTTTAAAAGGGAGGTGGCAAACACAACTGCCAAACTGGGCTGGGAAAGAGATCACACAGCAGAAAAAAACTATGTGCTAGTTGAAGGTTATAAGAAAAAAAAAAAGCAAAACAAAACAAACAAAAAAAAGGAGCTAGGTGTGATGGTGCATGCCTTTAATCCCAACACGTGCTGGGCAGAGGTTGGAGGATCACTGAGAGTTCAAGGCCAGTCTGACACTACATGGTGAATTCCAGCTCAGCCTGTGCTAGAGGGAGACCCTACCTTGACAAACAACAACAACAACAAAAAAAAAAAAAAAAAAGAGAGAGAAAAAATGAAAAAAGAAAAACAAGTAGCTCAACTAGGGTCTAAGATCCAGCTGTTTTCACAATTAATCTATAATCTGCAAAACAAAGTTGGGAGCTGGAAGGATAGCTTAGTGGTTAAGGCATTTGCTTGCAAAGCCAAAGGACCCAAGTTCAGTCTCTAGGATCCACATAAGCCAGATGCACAAGGTGGCACAAGTGGCTGGAGTTCATTTGCAGTGGCTGAAGGCCCTGGTGTGCCCATTCTCTTTCTCTACCTCTCTCTCAAATATATAAATTTAAAACAAACCCAAAGTTCCAAAAATGGAATATGTTACATAAAAATACAGCAAATGCAGGGTCTGAGCTCAGTGGTAGGACAACTGCTTGGTTTTCACAAGGCCACGAGTTCAACCCAAGCAGCACCAGGGGAAAACAGCCAAGTTTACTATGATCCCATCTCCACCCTTTTGACATTTCTGTGGATTTTTTGTTGTTGTTGTTGCTGTTGTTTAATGAGAAGAGTCCAGCCATACTGACACATACATATACAATACTGAGTATAAAACCAAACCCCATAATAACCACCCCCCATTCTAATTGGAGTCGCACAAGACAGGAAGAACAAAAATTAATCAAGCCAATCAGGGTGGCACACATCTATAAGCTCAGCACTGAAGAGGCTAAGGCTGGAGGATAGAGAACAGTTTGAGAACAGCCTAGGCTTTAGGAAAAAAAAAAAAAAAAGTAAAAGGAAGAGTTTAAATACATTAGAGGCTTTAACATTTTTTGTCAATTTCCATTTGTATTAGGAATTATAATTTTTCTCAAAAAAACAATCCCCATAACTTCATGTTTTCTTTCAGCCACAATTACAGGTAAGATCCCTACTGTCAACAAAGTCCAAAATTATTTTTAAAAGAATACTCAATCAAAGCCGGACGTGGTGGCGCACGCCTTTAATCCCAGCACTCGGGAGGCAGAGGTAGGAGGATCCCCGTGAGTTTGAGGCCACAGCGAGACTCCATAGTGAATTCCAGGTCAGCGTGGGCTAGAGTGAGACCCTACCTTGAAAAACAAAAAAAAAAAATAAAAAAGAATCCTCAATTAAGTATGATAAAGTGAACACAAAATATTCAAGGGTAAAAAAAGTGAGCTGTCAGGGAGCATTTGGAGACTTGATAGTCACCTGATCTACATTCCACCTCAGCATAGGCATCTCTTCCACACTAAGAGATGCCTGAGCTTCTGTATATGCCTTCCCCCAAATGGCTGATTGTTTCAATTATCCACAGAGTTACTTATACAGACCAGTAAGTGTGTACAACACCTCCACACAGATGAATGCTGCCTTGTCACTTCTTATGATGTGTAAAGACATCTGTCAATGTCTTTTCACAGGAAAACTGTGTCTAAATTGCTTGTTGAAATGGTCCTTTCGCAAACCCTTGGAGGACAATATGCAGCCAACAGATTTTAAATATGAAGCTAGCTACTGAGTACACACGCATTCTGGCATTTTAGGGGCGATGGTCCACTGGGCAGGGTTTCAGGTACATCCTATGTGAGAAAGTAGTTTGAATGAGGGTATGACTGACAGCCAGTGGCTCTGGTGTCGATCCTGTCCCAACAAGACTTGGAGTGTCATGACAATGCCACCTAACAAGAAGATTCGGGAGAACCAGTCTAAGAGGGCATTTGTTTGACTGGCTTTGCGCCGAGCCTGCCCGCCAGCATTTGGTGGACACTTTACTGATGTGCCACAAGCCTTGTCTCTAATGGAGGGCAGAGCACCACTTCATCAAAACCGTATTTCATGAAGTTGTTTCAGAAATTCCTTTTCACAGGATTAAAAATTGTTATTAAGAGCAGAGGCATGCTCTTCATTCATAAATAGAATCTTGACTAGTTATTTAGGCAAGCCAGGAATACTTGGGGGAAGGTTTCAAATGTTTAGTCAACATAATGGAGACACCCCTGGCCGAAGCATGGAGGCTGCACCCCTGCAGGAGCACTGGCTCGCAGCCTGCTTTCCACCTTCCTGTCAAGCGCCAACCGTGGTGCACAGGCCAGCCTCGCCCCAACTCCACACTTGCCACTTAGGACTGCAACTGAATGCATCATAAAGGAAGTGAAGCATCAGCGAGTTATAAATTAGTCGCAGCACCCCCTCAGCTAATAACCCTGACACACTGGTGTGCTAGAACATGTGTGTGCGTGTGTGTCTCATAGACCTGCTATTCCAGAGAGCAGTGGGTGATTTTTCATCACAGACAAGATTCCTTAGGTTATTATTACTGGTTATTATTCAGAAGCAGAATCTTTTTCTTCCTGAGAATTTTTTTTAAATCTGTATTTATTTCAGAGAAATAGAGAGAGAAAGAGGCAGACAGAGAATGGGCCTCTAGTCTTGGCTAACAAACTCCAGATGCTTATGCCACCTTGTGCATCTAACTTACGTGGGTCCTGGGAAATCAAACCTGGGTCCTTTGGCTTTGCAGGCAAGTATCTTAACCATGAAGCCCACTCTCTAGCCCCCCTCCTTCGCATTTCTTAGACTTACTCCTAACATAGAGAAAATAAATATGGCTAATGTTATAACAAAAGCATCATCCTTGCTCTATGCTAACAAAATACTTCACAAAAGCAGCTCTTTATTAAAGTAGCATAATCCTCTTTGGTTCCTGGAGGGAATTGCTGATTCACTGGATGTTATAGGTGGCAAGGGGTTTAAAGCATCTAGCAAAATGGCTCTTTTCAAAAATAAAAAAAGGCCGACCTAGAGAAAAAAACAAAACAAAACACTCTCTCCCCTTGATTACACAGCTAGCAAGGAACAGAGCTAAGAAGGGACCCAGTTTTCTAGTTCTGGTCAGATCAGCATAAACTATAAATGCATAAAAAGTAAAATAAAATGAAGTATAAGCCAGGCGTGGTGGTACACACCTTTAATCCCGCCACTTGGGAGGCAGAAGTGGGAGAATCACTCTGAGTTCAAGGCCATCTTGAGGCTACATAGTGAATTCCAGGTCAGCCTGGGCTAGAGTGAGACTCTACTTACAACCCCCTCCCTCCCCAAAAAAGTTTAAGATGAAGACAGGTACAATGTGACAGTTCAAAAATACAGAAAAATATGGGGTAGTAAGCAACTAAAGAAATGGCACTCTCCACAGGAGAAAAATTTGGTGGGAAAGAAGTATGAAATCCAGCTAAGCATTCTGACAAGAAGCTGAGAAACTGTGTGCACCTGGAACCCAGAATGCTCAATGATGTACAAATAGATGTTTTCAAGAGACTGAAGTCATCTAGCAAATAACTAATGCTGGATTTCAGGATAGAATTAACTGCCTGTGTCAGGACATCTGAAAGCACAACTTCCACCTACTGCTTTTCACTGACTTAAGTTCTTCTTTTACATAAAACTCTTTGCTGTCAAAAATTCAAGACTTTCTTTTATCTTGGTTTTTCAAAATGGGGGGTCTCACTCTAGCCCAGGCTGACCTGGAATTAGTCTCAGGGTATCCTCAAAGTCATGGTAATCCTCCTACCTCTGCCTCCCAAGTGCTGGGATTAAAGACATGTGGCATCACACCCTGCTCAAGAAACTTTTTGACTTAAATAACAACATACATAACAAGTACCATTCCCAATCTACATGGCATAGAAAATTTTTTATGTTCTTCTACTTTCAAGAGCACTCTTCCCTTCTTAAGATATGCTTGGAATTAATAACAGGAATGAAAAACAAACATAGAAAAGAATCTTTGGTTTCTTTGTCAACAAAGTACTTTGCTGAAAGAAGGTAATTCCAAACAAGACTTCTATATTTAAAGGTTGTAACAGAGCTGCCAGGCTCTGAAAGAGCCAAGCTTCCCT
The DNA here is from genome assembly GCF_020740685.1 of Jaculus jaculus. Lineage (NCBI taxonomy): Eukaryota > Metazoa > Chordata > Mammalia > Rodentia > Dipodidae > Jaculus > Jaculus jaculus. Next base: position 39,606,479 of record NC_059120.1, read on the forward strand.
ATTATGTTAGAAAGGGATTATCGCCTGGCACTTGAACTCAGATGGCAAATGATTGGATGTGTGAATATCTAGGCACAAAGAAAGCAGATAATTACACCAAGACTGTGTTTGTGTGTATGCAATCTCTAAGTACCCTGCCTCTATACATATAGTTTTGCACAAATCATTTTAGACCTTGAAACAAAGTTCTTAAAATCTCATCTAGCTAAGTTATACAAAAATCCACCTGTGATCTGAGAAACTGCTGTCAATGTAACTTGATAGACATTATTTATAGCTTTGGCATATCAAAAATATTTACATTGCGGTCAACACACAGGGTCAATGAATAGAAAATTTATAAATGCATATATATTTATGATGATATCCCTAGCCAATAGGGATTAAAAAAAGTCACAAGAATACAAAAAACCTTTGACCTGGTACCAGTTAGTCAACTCTGGGGTTCTTACTGAAGACCTTGAATATCAAAGCCCCAGTCTCTACCACCTGCTTAAACTCACTGAAGAATCCCAGGTATGCTTTCCAAAGGGTCCCAGAGTTAGTTTTTGCTCCATGGAAGGCAAAGTAGAATCTCAAAGGTAGCAATGCTTTTTCTCAGGACCATTCTGAGGACTGGGCAATCCAGTAGGCTAAGCAGCAATCAGATCTTCCTGATAGGCAGTACATACCTGGGCACGTCCCAGGAGGCACTTTTGCCTCCTATCTTCCTCTGCCACTGCTGTGTATTTTCAGTGTGACACACATTTATGTCAGCCATTACACTCGTCTTTCGCCGGGGATAAGCCCAAACACACTCCAGGCCTACCTTGGTGTGGTCAGGTGTAATTAGGAACAAAGTGGAAAGCAAATGCTGACTAGCGTTTCTTCTCGACTCTGAGGTAGTAGATACGAAATCAACTTGAGTCTCTTCCCAGATTTCATCCTGGACTGGGCTTCATGTGCCCTCACTACCTTCCTGAATGTTCTGAGTTCTACTAAAATCGAAAGCGCGGTCATGAAACCTGTGGCAGGACATGGGGGAAGAGCAGTTTAGAGCCCCCTCCACCTGGCCTTCGTGGCGATGAAGCTGTGGTGACTCCAGGACAGGCTGCTGGGGAAAGGGAAGCAGGCCCAGTTCTCTGTTCATGTTCCACAGGGGCCTCTGCAGGGCTTCTGAGAAGGAAACACAAGAATTATCAGTGGTGGCTAGAATTGCAGAATTGATTTTCTAAAGTTTAATGTCTGTCCTTTAAAACAACCTTCACCAGGCATGGTGGCACATGCCTTGAGAAGCAGCAGTAGGAGGATCGCTGTGAGTTGGAGGCCAACCAGAGTGAATTCCAGGTCAGCTTGAGCTAGAGTGAGACCCTACTTTGGAAAAACAACAACTAAAAAGGCATTTCTCACTTAAGCTCTTTTTTAAAGCATAGTTTACAAAAATAAAATTCACATAGAAAGTAAGGTTGGGGGAGGCCAGGTCAGGGAGATAACTAAGTGGTTAAGAACATTTGCAGTACAGCATAAGGGCCTCAGATGGCCCAAGCTCAATTCCCAAGACACATGTTAACAGTCAGGCAAGGCCATGTGCATCTGTAACCCCAGTCTCAAAGGGAGCAGAAGATGCAGTGGGGTGTGCTGACCTGAAAAAAAGAACTGAAAACTGCGTTCTGGGTTTAGTGAAAGACTCAATCTCAAGGAAACAGGCAGAAGAAGAAAAAGAGGACATACAACATTCTACTCTGGGCTCCCCATGCGTGTGCACAGGACAAATGCACCTGTACACACACGTGAACACACTACACACATCACATACCACCATACGCTACACATACACACACACAAACACACACCAAAAAATAATAAAAATTAAAAAAAAAAAAATTAAGCCAAAAATGGTGGTGCATGCCTTTACTCCAGCACTTGATGAAGTTGAGGAAGGAGGCTCCCTGTGAGTTTGAGGCCAACTTGGGCTATAGAGTGAGCTTCAGGACACCTAAGAATTGATAAAGACCCTTCCATTAAAAAAATATAAATAGGGCTGGAGAGATGGCTTAGCGGTTAAGCGCTTGCCTGTGAAGCCTAAGGACCCCAGTTTGAGGCTTGGTTCCCCAGGTCCCACGTTAGCCAGATGCACAAGGGGGCGCACGCGTCTGGAGTTCGTTTGCAGAGGCTGGAAGCCCTGGCGCGCCCATTCTCTCTCTCTCCCTCTATCTGTCTTTCTCTCTGTGTCTGTCGCTCTCAAATAAATAAATAAATAAAATTAAAAATATATATATATATATATATAAATAAATAAATGAAGGAAGGAAGGAAGGAAGGAAGGAAGGCAGGCAGGCAGGCAGGCAGGCAGGCAGGCTAGAGAAATGGCATAGCTGTTAAGGTGCTGGCTTGTGAAGCCTAAAGACCCAGGTTAGATTTCCCAGGACCCACATAAGCCAGATGCACAAGGTGGCACATGTATCTGGAGTCTGTTTGCAGTGGCTAAAGGCCCTGGTGTACCCATTCCCTATCTGTCTCAAAAAATGTATATAGGGCACTTGCTTGCTAAGTCTAAGGATACAGGTTCAATTCCCCAGCACCCAAATAAGCCAGATGAACAAGGTGGCACATGTGTCTGGAGTTCGTTTGTAGTGGCTAGAGGCCCGGGTGTGCCCTTTCTCTCTGTCTTACTCATGACCTCTTTTTCTCTCTCTCCTAAATAAATTACTAAATAAATCATGTGTGTGTGTGTATGTATATATGTACTTATATGTACACACACATACACACATATAAACAGAATACATATTTTTTTTAAGCTGGGAAAGGATTTCTCAAGATATAATAATAATGTATACAAATCAGGTACGGTGGCTCATGCCTGTTAATCCCAGCACTCAACAGGCAGAGGCAGGAAAACTGTCTTGAGATCAAGTACAGCCTGGACTATACAGCAAAATGCTGTCTCAAAAACAAATTGACTGAGATGGGGAGAATGGAATTTCAAAGGGGAAAGTTGGCGGAGGGAGGATATTACCATGGGATATTCATGGAAGTTGTTAATAAAAAAATTTTTGGAAAGAAAAAAAGCAAAACATAAATAAAAATTATTTTTTTAAAAAGGGGGCACTGCCGGGCATGGTGGCGCACACCTTTAATCCCAGCACTTCGGAGGCAGAGGTAGGAGGATCGCTGTGAGTTCAAGGCCACCCTGAGACTCCATAGTGAATTCCAGGTCAGCCTGGGCTAGAGTGAGACCCTACCTCGAAAAACCAAAAAAAAAAAAAGGGGGGGGGGGCACTGGAGAGATAGCATAGTGGTTAAGGTGCTTGCTTACAAAGCCAGGTTCGATTCTCCAGAACCCATGTAAGCCAGATGCACAAGGTGGCGGATGTATTTGGAGTTCATCTGCAGTGGCTTAAGGCCCTGGCATGCTCATACTCTCTCTTTTCCTCTCAAATAAATAAAAACTTTTTTTTTTTTTTTGAGGTAGGGTCTAACTCTAGCCCAGGCTGACCTGGTATGCACTATGTAGTCTCAGGCTGACCTCAAACTCACAGCGATCCTCCCACCTCTCCCTCCTGAGTGCTAGAATTAAAGGTATGCATTGCCATGCTTGACTTTTTTTTTTAATGTGGAAAATAGATTTACTATTGGTGTTTCTTTCACTGACACTGAATGTAAAGATATCTTCAGAGGGCTGGAGAGATGGCTTAGCAGTTAAGCGCTTCCCTGTGAAGCCTAAGGAACCTGGTTTGAGGCTTAATTCCCCAGGGCCCATGTAAGCCTGATGCACAAGGGGGTGCATGCACCTGGAGTTTATTTGCAGTGGCAGGAGACCCTGGCACACCCATTCTCTCTTTATCTCTTTCTCTCTCTGTCTGTCGCTCTCAAATAAATAAATAAAAATAAACAAAAAAATGGAAAAAAAAAAAAAGATAACTTCAGAAACAGTACTTTTCTCTGACCTGCACCCTCTTGAGATATCTTCAGAGTTGGTGTCTGAAGAACAGGGGTCTTGGGGATGGGGAGATGGCTCAGCAGTTATAAGCACCTTTAGCCACATAAAGCTGGGCACAAGAAGTGGCACAAGGCCAGTGTCGTAGCACATGCCTTTAATACCAGCACTGGAAGCCCAACATGGGAGGATTACTGTGAGTTTGAGGCCAATCTGAGACTACATAGTGGATTCCAGGTCAGCCTGGGCTACAGTGCAACCCAATTCCAAAAACAGTAGCACAAGCGCTATTATTTGTTTCCAGCAGGAGACCCTGGCGCGCCCACCTACCCACATAAATACATGTAAAGAAAGAAGAATCATCTCATGTTAGATCACTTACTGCTTTCAAAACTATCCTTGGGGGGCTGGAGAGATGGCTTAGTGGTTAAGGTGCTTGCCTACAAAGCCAAAGGAAGTGTTTTTCACTTCAGAAGGTGACAGCTGAGAGGCATGGTCAGACAGGAAGACCTCTGTGGTGCTCCTTCCGGTCTAGAAGGAGTTTGTTGTTATCAAAGGTCTAATCACACAGCAGTGTTTCTTTTCAGCAACCATGCACGACAGAGGACAGTATCCCCAAACTGCTTCCACACCTCATCAGAGAAAGAAACACCCAAGGTGATGCTGAAAGCAATATATACACCCAACTCAATAGCAAGCCAACAAAACATCCTCAAGTTTTAGCAAAGGCTTTGCCAAATTATATTCTTAGAACTTCAAATCCCCATTGCTGACCTCAAGATGGGAGAAAAATAAACTTAGATAATTTTTTAAAGCTTTTTCTGTATGGCCAGTAAATTTTCAGTAGTATCTTGTTATCTACATAAAAACTGTTTTCACCTATAAGTGAAGACTCATATATGTGAAATCTCTGGTTCCAGTTAACATTGGTGAACAGTGGCAATTACTCTATTATACCAATTTGTTTGCTTCTTGTCACTGAGCATGCTACTCTATGATAGAAGGAAAAATTAGTTAGGTAAAGCAACAACAAAATAAGCCAAAAACACAAAATAAACAAAACCAGGAAAGAAAAAGCATCCTGTACCATTACTCGTCTGTGCAGAGGGAAGTTTCTTCTCATTCATCCTCTCGTGGTTGGTGGGAAAGGCAGGCAACTCTCTGTCTGTGGATGGCACCAGGCTGTCCAGAGCACTGGCATCTTGGGGAGGATGTGACAAAAATGTCTCTTTGGGCACTGGAACCATGAGGCTGGAAAGTGTCTGATCCAGAACATCTTCTTCGGCAATATAGGTGTATGGACAGTATTCGCGGGTCCTCGAGTAGATGTTGGCATTGTCATAACAATCTGAACAGATCACCCGGGTCCCAGTGCTACCTAATAATGGCATGAGAAAGAGCCCAACATTCTTTCATTAAGGAATTTGCTTTACAATAATCAATTTTATTTAATAGTTATAATCATTGTAGCATTTACTGTGCACTCTATTTATAACTCCAGAGAAATTTCAAGGCCTGAGGACTAACTCATTTTATCTTTTGAGGTAGGTGTACTTATATATATCATATATGTTATGATACACAACTGTGAGATTATATATAAATAATATATATTATTTTATACTGACATATAATATCTCACGGTTATAGTTCTATGTTAGCTATAGCACAGGAAAGTAACTTGACTGAAATAATACTGACAGAGAGAAGAGCTGAAATTTAAACCCAGGTATTCTGGCTTCAGAGCCCATGCTCTTGAGTACTAACGTTAAACCATCTCTGTCCTTAGAGAGAGCAAGCTGCAATCAAGGCATTAAGGGCTGGCCCTGTGTCATGAGACACATGCTTGGCTTAAGCAAACCAAAGCAGAGAACAAGAAATTATCATGGCTGGATGAGAGGCCATGTTTCATGAGTCAAGAAGTTAAGTGACACTATGCCTAGTGAGGCACTGCCTGACAAGAGTTTGCAGTCAAAAGTAAAGGTTGAGGGGCTGGAGAGATAGCTTAGTGATTAAAGCACTTGCTTGCAAAGCCTAAGGACCCAGGTTTGATTCTCCAGGACCCGTATGAGCCAGATACACAAGGGGTACATACGTCTGGAGTTCATTTACAGTGGCTATAGGCCCTGGCATTCCCATTCTCTCTCTCTCTCTCTCTGTCTCTCCTCTCTCTCTCTGCTAACAAATAAATTAAAATAAAAATAAATTATTTTTTTAAAAGACTGGTCAATTTTCATTCCATTTTGCTAAATGTACTCATTGAATATTTTATTTTAAAATACTCATTTGGCAGGGTGTGGTAGTACACATTTTTAATCCCAGAATTCGGGAGGCAGGGGTAGCAGGATTGCTGTGTTTGAGGCTACCCTGGGACTACAGAATGAGTTCCAGGTCAGCCTGGGCTAGAGTGAGACCCTACCTCAAAAAACAAACAGTGGCTGAGAGATGGCTTAGCAGTTAAGGCACTTGCCTGCAAAGCCAAAGGACCCAGGTTCGATTCCCCAGGACCCACGTAAGCCAGATGCACAAGGGGGCACATGCATCTGAAGTTTGTTTGCAGTGCCTGGATGACCTGGCATGCCCATTCTCTCTCTCTTTCTCTCTCTCGGTCTCACCCTATCTCTCAAATAAATAAATAAAAATAAAAATATCTTTTAAAAGATACAAAAATCAAAAGGGGGGCTGGAGAGATGGCTTAGTGTTTAAGGCACTTGCCTGTGAAGCCTAAGGACCCAAGTTCAATTTCCCAGTACCTATGTAAGCCAGAAGTACAAGGTGGCACATGCATCTGGAGTTCATTTACAGTGGCTGAAGGCCCTGGTATGCACATTCTCTCTATCTGTCTTTCTCTCTCTCTCTCACACTAATAGATACAATTAAAACAAACAAAAATATTCCTTTGGGCTAATTGGAAAAGTACACAGTGAAAGATAAAGTTGCAAGAAGAGGCTGAAATTATACCCACATAAACAGCAGAGTCCCTACCGTCAGTGCCTCTGTGTACATAACCATTGGCAGGAGGCATAAGCTGTTGATGACTCCCTGCCTCTGAGTTGCTGTAGCCTTCCTGTGGCTCAGACAATGTTCCTTGGGAAGATAAGTAGCTGGGAATGTCTGCAGGCAGATTGAGCTCTTCTGTAAAAAGAAACATCTATAAGTATCAAAGTTAAGCAGTTGAGGCCAATACTCAGAAGACAATTTCACAAATGAGTTCCACTTTGATAATGGCCAGGAAAATGGCATGGACACATGTCCCCAATTGTTCTTACCACAATTCCCCTATCATTGTTTCTTACTACAATTCTCCTTCAAGTTTCACTTTAGTTGAATAGGACGGGGGGGGGGGGGGGGGGCGCGGAGCACAGCACTCATGTGCTTGCCTAACATGTGCAAGCTGTGAGTTCAATCCCCAGAACCACAAGGAAAAGTACACACCATGGTCATGTAGTTAAGACTCACCCGTGTTTGTGATACTATAGTCTTCATTTTTCCTTCTCATGTGGTAAATGACAATGACCCAGATCAAAGAGGTGCCCACAACGCAGCAGACCACAACAATGATGACAATGCCAACTGTGGTCCAGCCATCATCTTCATGCCCAATGCTATTCTGAGAAGAGTCACAATTGGGAGATGAGATAACGTTTAAGTAAATATGTCCACGTTCTGTCCCAAGGGTGTTAGACATAACGCAGGTATATTTTCCAGCATCTTCAAGCCCAGTGTCCACAATGATGAGAAGCTGGTTGGCTGCAGCAAAGAAGTGTCGTTCTGTAACCAGCAATGGTCCATCATCTTTAGTCCAGTTGAGGCGAGGGGCAGGACTCCCTCCAGCTATACACTGTAACACCGCTGTTTCACCCCGAGTGACTGTCTTGTCCTCCAGAGGTCTAATAAATGAGGGGGTCTCTAATAAGAGAACGTTAAAAATATCAAGTTAGGGGCTGGAGAGGTGGCTTAGTGGTGAAGGTGCTTGCCTGAGAAGCCTCAGGACCCATGTTCAACTCCCCAGATCCCACCTAAACCAAACGCACAAGGTGATGCATGCTCATGGTTGCACATGTACACAAGGTGGTGCATGTGTGTGGAGTTCAATTATAGTGGCTAGAGGCCCCAGCTCACTACTTCTCCTCCCTCTCCCGCCAATTAAAAAATAAAAAAGACTAAGCTGGGTATGGTAGCACACGTCTTTAATCCCAGCACTTGGGAGGCAGAGGTGGGAAGATTGACCTGAGGCCACCCTGAGCCTCCATAGGGAATTCCAGGTCACTCTGAGCTACAATGAGACCTTAACTAAAAAAAAATCGAAACACCAAAAACCAAAGACCACACACACAAAAAAAAGACCTGTCATTGGGCTGGCTTCAATAAATAAATGAATAAACAAACAAACAAAAATCAAGTTAGGCAATTTCATTCCTTAAATACTATATAATTAGATTCCAAGGGTATAATGAACTGTGCAGCTTCATGGTAGGATTAGACTTAATGTTTCAAAAAACAAATGACAAAAGCCATTGGAGGGGGGAAAAAAAAAAAAAAAGAGAAACCTGAACTGGGCTTGCTGGTATTGTGTCTATGATCCCATCTACTCAGGAGGCTGAAGCAAGAGAATCACAAGTATGAAGCCAGCTTGGGCAACTTAGCAGGACCCTGACTCAAAATACAGCAAAAAGGACTGGGGATGCGTGCTCAGTAGTAAAGCACCGAGCCTAGCACAAACAAAGCCTTGGGTTCAGATCCCAGTACAAACGAAAAAACGAATGGACAGAGAAAAGGAGTACAATCCAGTACTAAAGCATAGCTCACAGGCACACCTTCCTAGCAAGCACATACAAAAACCCTGGATAGGATCTTCAGCACCACAAAAACAAAATGAACCAACATCTTATCTCAATAATTCTACCTTGGGAAAGCTATCCCAAAAAATTCAAAGATTTATATGCAAAGATACACTATTATAAAATTAGTTTTAATTTAAAAATATACATTCAAGTGTTGTACACTGGTAACTCCAGCACTGCAGAGGCTGAAACAGGTCTATGAATTCAAGGCAATGGAGAAAAAAGGGAAGGGGGAAAGGAAGGGAAGGAAAAAAGAAGAAGAAAAAAACTGGGCACATTTAACACACAAAAGTGAGTAAAAGCCTGGGCATGGTGGTGCATGTCTTTAATCCCAGCACTCAGGAGGCAGAGGTAGAAAGATCACAGTGAGTCCAAGGCCAGCTTGAGACTACATTGTGAATTGGACTAGAAGAAGACATCTACCTCAGGGGGGCGGGGGGAGTGGAAAAAAATGTCTAGAATATGCTTTCTAGGTGGCTCCATGGCACAATGGATAGTGCATTGGACTTCTAGAATATACTTTCTTTGGGGGTTGAGTTAGGTTCTCACCCCTGAAATTCACTATGTAGTCTCAGGCTGGCCTCACACTCACAGAGATCCTCCTACCTCAGCCTCCCTAAGTGCTAGGATTAAAGGTGTGTGTAACCACATCAGGCAACTAGAATATGCTATCTTTAATAGTGTTTGAGTGATTCACTCTAAATCTGTAAAGTGGGGCTGGAGAGATGGCTCAATATTAAAGCCACTTGCTTGCAAAGTCTGACGGACTGGGTTCAATTCCCCGATACCCACGTAAAGCACAATGTGGTGCATGTGTCTGGAAGTCATTTACAGTGGAAAGAGACCCTGGCACACCCATTTACCTCCCCATCACTGCTTTATAAACAAATAAAGCTAACTGTGAGCTACTGATTTTCCTGATTACACAAGTAAAGAACACAAATCAACCAGCTTTTATGGTATGCTTTTCTTATTAGCGGTGTTTTCTTTTTTTTCTTTCTTTTTTATGGTTTTTTCAAGGTAGGGTCTCACTCTAGCCCAGGCTCACCTGGAATTCATTATGTAGTCTCAGGGTAGCTTCGGACTCATGGCAATCCTCCTACCTCTGCCTCCCGAGTGCTGGGATTAAAGGCATGTGCCACCACATCCCATTTTTTTTTACTTTTTATTTGAGAGAGGTAGAGAAATAGACAGAGAGAATGGGCACACCAGGGCCTCTAGCCACTGCAAATGAGCTCCAGACACATGTGCTACCTTGTGCATCTGGCTTACGTAGGTATTGGGGAATAGAACCTAGGTCCTCTGGCTTTGCAGACAAGCGTCTTAACCATTAATCCATCTCTCCAGCCTGGTGTTTCCTTGTTTTGGGGCTGGCCTGGAACTCTATTCTCCTCCCCTGAGTCTCTCAAGTGCTAGGATAAATGCATGCTTTAAAAAAAAAAAAAAAAAAAAAAAAAAAAAAAAAAAAAAAAAGCCGGGCATGGTGGCGCACGCCTTTAATCCCAGCACTCGGGAGGCAGAGGTAGGAGGATCGCCATGAGTTCGAGGCCACCCTGAGACTACATAGTGAATTCCAGGTCAGCCTGAGCCAGAGTGAGACCCTACCTCGAAAAACAAAAACAAAAAAAAAGCTTCTGATAGTCTGTAACCTGGCATAGTAGCTCACCTGAAAAGGCTCAGGCAAGAGTACCATGAACTCAATGCCAGCCAGGGCTACAGAGTGTAGAGACCTTGACTCGAAAAGATAAATAGGCCATGAAACTCTTGATATCTGGAAAAACAGAGAACTGGAAGGTAAAATTTGCTTAGAATTTAAATACCAAAAAGAAAGGTGCTCTAAACTGGGCATGGTAGGGTCACACTCTAGTCCAGGCTGACCTGAAATTCACTATGTACTCTCAGGGTGGCCTGGAACTCAAGGTGATCTCCTACCTCTGCCTCCCAAGTGCTGAGATGAAAGGTGTGTGCCACCACACCCTGCTTTTTCTTTAATATATAATTTATTTATTTATTTGTGAGAGAGATGTGGGGAGAGAGAGAGAGAGAGACAGACAGACAGAGAATGGGTGCACCAAGGCCTCCAGCCACTGCAAACGAACTCCAGACATATGCTCCACCTTGTGCATCTAGCTTACGTGGGCTCTGGGGAATCAAACCTGGGTTCTTAGGCTTCGCAGACAAGCACCTTAACCACAAAGCCATCTCTCCAGCCCTTTCTTTTCTTTTGAGACAGGTCCTTACTAGGCAGCATTGCTGGCCTGACCATGCTGTTATTCCTGTCTGCCTCCAGACTTCTAGGATTATACAGGACTATACCACAACACCTAGCATGAAAAAAAGGCAGGGAGGGCTGCAGAAACAGCTTAGCGGCTAAAACGCTTGCCTATGAAGCCTAAGGACCCATTTATAAATCTCCAGGTCCCACATAGCCAGACGGACAAAGATGAGGCAAGCACAAGGTTACACGTGCCCACTAGGTGGCACAAGCGTCTGGAGTTCGATTGCAGTGGCTGAGGCCTTGGAGGGCCAATTCTCTCTCTTCCAATCTCTCTAAAAATAAAAAATAACGACAGGGAAAACAGAAAACCTAACCAGAAGAGAGGTCACTTTTTAATATTACTTTGTTGTCTTTATTTTTTTCCAAGATAGAGTCTCAGTCTAGCACAGGCTAATCCAGAACTCACTCTACAGTCCAGGCTGGTCTTGAACTCACAGTGATCCTTGTCCCTTTGTTCCCCAAATTCTGGGATTAAAGGTGGGCACCACCATGTCTGGCTAATTTACTTATTTATTTATTTATATTTTTGTTTTGTTTTTCAAGGTAGAATCTCACTCTGGCCTAGGCTGACCTGGAATTTACTATGTAGTCTCAGGGTGGCCTCGAACTCATGGAGATCCTCCTACCTCTGCCTGTCAATTGCTGGGACTAAATATATGGGCCACCACACCTGGCACTAATTTATTCTCCCCCCCTACACCCCGAGGTAGGGTCTCACTGTAGCCCAGGCTGACCTGGAATTCACTATGAAGTCTCAGGGTGGCCTCAATCTCACAGAAATCCTCCTACCTCTTCCTCCTAAATGCTGGGATTAAAGGCATGCGCCACCACACCCGGCAATTTATTCAATTTTAAAAAACATTTTTGTTTATTTATTTATTTGAGAGAGAGAGAATGGGTGAATGTGCATACAAGGGCCTGTAGCCACTGCAACTGAACTCCAGATACATGTGCTACCTTCTGCATCTGGCTTACTTGGAAAATGAATCTGGGTCCTTTGGCTTTTCAGGCAAGCTCCTTAACTGATAAGCCATCTCTCCAGCCCTAATTTATTCTTAATTGGGAAAAATAATAAATGTTTTTAGGTTTTCTATGAGGCAAAAATCAAGTGGTCTGAATGCTTCTAGAAGCAGAATGCCCACTGGAAGATTCACTGAGTAGCAGAAAAAAATACATCTGAAGTAGAAACATGACACAGGGAGGTTAAAAGAACAAAGTAATAAAGGCATTTAATTTTGGGATAAAGACCTTAACTTTGCCCTTGGGATTTTTCTAGGCGTCAGCTGTGTGATCCACTGATATCCTAGGCTGACAAAACCTTATATAAAGTGGCAAAATAGTAACAAAGGTAAGAACCACAACAGAAACTTCAGAATTGTGCTTCTTGCCTTTTAAGCCCAAGTGAAGCTATCAAGGACTCCAGTAAAACCAGAGCTCCCGAAGGAGGTAAACATACCTAACACTGTTAGTGAGGCATTTGCTGAGAGGCCTCCTGCTATATTTTGTGCCATGCAGCTGTAGATCCCCATGTCTTCTATTTTCACATTGGCAATAAAGAAGACATCATCCTCAGGCATGACATGCATGCGTCTTTCTCGAGCTGCAGGAAAGTCAGTACCACCGTCTTTCTGCCAGGAAATCTGAGGTGCAGGGTGCCCCTCTGCAGCACATTCTAATCTGGCCATGGCACCAGTGCGAATAGTTAGATCCATTGGAGTTTTCAGAAAAGATGGCATTTCTGTTGGGGGAAAAAAAATTACTAAAGGTAGGCAAGAGGAAAACACACAAATCTGAAGACAAAAACAGGAACTGCTGGGCTGTGCATGGCTTAGCAATTAAGGTGCTTGCCTGGGAAGCCTAAGGACCCAGGTTCAGTTCCCCAGGACCCACTTAAGCCAGATGCACAAGGTGGCGCATGTGTCTGGAGTTCATTTCAGGGGATAGAGGCCCTGGCATGCCCATTCTCTCTCTCTCCATCTGTCATAAATAATTAAAAATTTAAAAACTTAAAAAAAAAAAGAAACCGCTGGGGCTGGAGAGATGGCTCAGTGGGTAAGAGCACTGGCCACAAAAGCACAAGGGCTTAAGAAAGCTTGATTTCCGCTGAGTTTCATTCCCCAGCACCCTCATAAAAAGCTGGTCATGAGCCGGGCGTGGTGGCGCATGCCTTTAATCCCAGCAGTCAGGAGGCAGAGGTAGGAGGATTGCTGTGAGTTCGAGGCCACCCTGAGACTACAGAGTTAATTCCAGGTCAGCCTGGACCAGAGTGAGACACTACCTCGAAAAACCAAAAAAAAAAAAAAAAAAAAAAAAGCTGGCCATGGCCACACATCCATGTGACCCCAGCTCTGTGGGGAGCAGAGATCAGAGAATTGCTGGGGCTTGCTGGTCAGACATGACCAAAGTGGCAGCTCACAGGTTCTCTATCTCAAGAAAACACGTGGATGGGTGATAAAAGAGAATATTGAATGTTCTCTTTGCCCCTGCACATGTGCACATATACATGTTTATACCACAAATACTGCATACACACTCAATGACTTTGAATTGAAATGAGAAACTTTAGATACCACCTTTTCTACCAGAGCCTCAATGTGTGGAAAAGTAACATAGTCTAGAATACAAGCCATGCCAATTTGACCATCTTGATGGAACAGGAAAATGAGAAAGCCACAAACCTTTTGGAACATGTTTAAAAAAATTCTCAAAAATCTTGCACATGCTGTGCATGATGATGCATGTCTTTAATCCCAGCACTCAGGAAGCAGAGTAGGAGGATCAAGGTGAATTCAAGGCCACCCTGAGACTGCAGGGTGAATTCCAGATCAGCCTGGGATAGAGTGAAACCCTACCTTGAAAAACCAAAAAGCAAAGAAAAAATTCTCAAAAATCTTGCACATGCCTTTAATCCCAGAACTTGGAAAACAGACATAAGCGATTGCCATGAGTTCAAGGTCAGCCTGAGACGACATAGTAAATTCCTGGTCAGCCTAGGCTAGAGTGAGATACTACCTCAAAATACCACCCTGCTGCCCCTCCCCCAAAAAAATCTTGCAGAGTCTTAAAGGTTGTACTTATTCAGGCAATAAGACAAATGCAACTATTTGGGAGAAGGATTTTGTAGCCAGAAAGAGCTTTATTTGTTTAAATGATTGTTGGCTACATTTGAAAAATAACAGTGACCCCTTCCTTCCACTTGGCTGCCAGAGCTGCTTACTGCCTTCCAGTGTGGACTGAAGACCAGCAGCTCCTCAGGAAGCCTCCAGGTCTTCAGTGCTGGATTGAGACTGCTGAGGCATCTAGCCACATGGACTGAGCAGCTACTGGGGTCCCTGATTCTTGGGCCTACAACTGCTATTGGACTACTGTAAGCTAATCCAATAAATTCCCCTTTTAATATTAAAAAAAAAAGAAAGGAAAAAGAATAGTGACCACTAGACCCAGACCACCCTTAGTTATTAGAAGACTGAATGGCAAGAATAAATCTCATACTTTTCAGAGAATGATATTTTAGAAAGAAAATTGAAATTATCATCTGGGCATTGTGGAACACACCCTTAATCCCAGCACTTAGGAGGCAGAGGTAGGAAGATTGCTGTGAATTCGAGGCTACCCTGAGACAAATTCCAGGTCAGCCAGGGCTAGAGTAGACTCTACCTAAAAAAAAAAAAAAAAAAAAAAAACACAAATAAAAAAAAGCATAATTCCTTACCATTCACGGTCAGTTTGGCTTTCTGAGAATAATTGGAACCAAAGTGATTAGTAACAATACACTGATATTTTCCTTCATCTGTGAAATTCACATTGAAGAGATGTAAGATACTAGTATATTCCAGAGCTTCTCCAGCTTGCTGTCGATAGCGAACAAAGTTCTCAATGTCGACGTCATACAGGATTTCACTGTCTTTGCGCCACACAGTGGACATAGGTGAATCACTGCTGCTCACTGCAGTACACGTCAGTGTCACATTAACACCTCGTAAAGCAATAGTGGTTCCAGGATGTGTCCTTATCTGTGGCTTCAGAAAATCATCTGGAGGGAATAAATACAATGATGGCCACATCACTTATTTACTTTTTGCTATAAGTTTAACTTTTAAAATATACCGTAAAATTGTAAGCTTAGTCTACACAATGGCATGTAAGGTTGAAGGCAACTATGTAGAGCCAGAGTCCAAGCCCCTTGTTTAAAGATGGAGAAATAAAGTCCAGAACTCAAACACCCTGTTCAGAGACTGAAGAGATGGCTCGGTGGTTAAGGCCTTTGCCTTGCAAAGCCTAACAACCAGGTGATTCCCTGGTACCCACATAAAGACAGATGCACAAAGTGGCACATGCATCTGGAGTTCATTTGCAGTGGCTGGAGGCCCTGGCGCACCCTGTCTGTCTGTCTCTCTTCTATCTCTCTGCTAGCAAATAAAAAAATAATTTTAAAAAATGCAACATAGGATGGGGCATAACCTGACTCTAGATTCTTTTCACCCACCTCCACTTCATTTTTGATGGAACAATCTGCTTCCAGGACACCCCAAAAGTCTGCACTAGCCTGTCTCCTTGAAAACTAAGCTCATTTAGATAATGGAGGGGGAACAGGAATTGCTCATTACTTTTATCCAGAAATTAAGGAGACAATTAAAAAACATACTAATGTGAATCCAGGCATGGTGATGCATGTCTTTAATACCAGCACTCGGGAGGCAGAGGTAGGAGGATTGCGGAGAGTTTGAGGCCACCCTGAGACTACATAGTGAATTCCAGGTCAGCATGGGCTACCGTAAGACCATACCTCAAAGAAAAAAAAAAAACCAACCAACAAACAAAACATATTAAGTGCTTTAATCCCAGCACTTGGGAGACAGAGGTAGGAGGATCACCATGGGTTTGAGGACAGCCTGAGACTACACTGTGAATTCCAGGTCAGCCTGGGCTAGAGGGAGACCCTACCTTGAAACGCCACCCCCCACCAAAAACAATACTAATGTAACTCCAAATGCCATGAAGGAAAAAAAATTCTTCTTAATGATAAATTTTTAACTCAACCAATACCTGGTATTTCTGGTAAATTACAAAAATTGGTATCCAAAACAGACAAGAGCTTAGAACAGTTGCTCCAGGCTGCAACTTCTATTTATTATCATCAGGAAGCTGAGAGAAAAAGAAGGGAAACAAAAAAATTTAAAACAGAAAAAAAGGCAGACAAAAAGGGAGATAGAACTAAAAAAGGGGGGGGGTGGAGGATAGGGCTGGGGAAATGGCTTAGTGGTAAAGGCATTCGCCTGTAAAACCTAAGGACCCTGGTTCAATTCCCCAGGTCTCATATAAGCCATATGCACAAGGAGGTGTATGCATCTGGAGTTCTTTGCAGTGGCTGGAGGCCCTGGAGTGCCCATTTTCTCTTTCTCTCTGCTTCTTCCTCTCTCAAATAAATAAATAAATTTTTTTTTTTTAAAAAAAAGGATCGATGTCACCAGATCACAGACCAGTAAAGGGTCCCTCCATTGAAACATTTAATTGGAAAAAATCTAAATAAATTATGTTTACTTGATGCCAAAGTCTTAACCAATAGAGAAACTGAGTACATTTCATTATGTTCCTGGTTTAAGTGGCTTACACTGGCTTTGACACCCCCCCCCCCCCAAAGAAGAACAAAGAAAACCTAGCGTTAAGCTGGGTGTGGGTGGTGGCTCATGCCTTTGATTCCAGTACTTGGGAGGCAAAGGTAGGAGGACCACTGTGAGTTCAAGTCCACCCTGAGACTATATAGTGCTTTCCAGGTCAGTCTGGGCTAGAGCAAGACCCTACCTTGGAAATGAAAGATTAAAAAAAAAAAAAGAAAGAAAGAAACTGGCTGTAAGGCTCTCAGTAAAGTAACTATGTTGCTGTATTTGCCAAGACATTAACTACAGGAGAAACTGAGTCTTAAGAAAAAGGTTCATGTGTAAGTGTTTAAGTTCCAAAGATAAGGTTCTCATACCTAAGAACATTGTGCCTGTAAAGGTAACTCTTTTTTTATTTATGCTAATTCAATCAAATGGTCATCAATAGGTTTAATCATTTTGGTTTAAGTGATTTAATTTCAGTCACTATAACTTTTTCTTTTAAATGTTTCCTTCATTTTCTTTATCATTTTTCCCAAGGTAGGGTCTCACTCGAGCCCAGACTGATCTGGAATTCACTATGTAGTCTCAGGCAGGCTTCGGATTCACAACAGTCCTCCTGCCTCTACTCCTCCCCCACCATTGCTGGGATAAAAGGCATATGCCACTATGCTGGTGTTTCCCGCAGTTTATATGTGAATCTTTAGAAGGCTTGAAAAGAACAGGGACAACAGGAGAGGGAAGGAATGTGCCCTGAGGACACACCTGTCCCCAACTTGAATTTTACTACCTCCTGATTTTAAGAATTCTTCTCTCTCCCAGGTTTAACTATGACTGGCCAGCCCCTCTGCCCCACAGAGCTTGGACCTCACCTGTGCAGATGAGATCTTGTAGATGTCCCTACTCACTTACTACCATGGCCTAACCAGAAGATGACAATGAAGACCCAGGACACACAGGCCAGAACACCTGCATGCCAGCCCAATGCCTCTCTTGCCTGTGACACCATGCTTGGCAGGCTGCGTGACCTGTAAGAGAGGAGCAGGGCTGGTGGGAGTAATCACTAGACAAGTCACTGTAACTTCCATCCTCCTGTTAGGTAAAGTATGTTGAGATAGCTTACCTAAGCTTTATTAATTTTAAGTCATGGGTAAGACATAAAATTGCTTTATGTTGTACCATGCGTGGTGGCTCATGCCTTTAATCCCAGCACTTGTAGGCAGAGGTAGGAGGATCGCCATGAGCTCGAGGCCACCCTGAGACTACAGAGTGATTTCCAGATCAGCCTGAGCTAGAGTAAGACCCTACCTCAAAAAAAAAAAAAACAAAAAAAACTTGCTTTATGTTAATTAAAATTTCTAATGTACATCAGATTTTATTGGTATCCAAGATTAAGCTAAAAACATTGGTTCTACTCTATTATCTGTAATAAAATAATTTAAAATCAAGATTTTATTTAAATAACTATATCATTGCTTGACATCCTAAGTCTACTACTTATAAGGAAATTAACTCTTAAGACATATTTCCACTTCAGGGTACAGCCTCATGCTCAAACAATGATCCTCATCTGAAAAAGATAATTTCAACCTCTGTGGCTCTGTTTCCAACATTCCCTGGGTAATTGGTACCCACACAGGTATCTGGACTAATCAAAGATGTTTTCAAATACTGGTGCCAAGACTTTATACTTTCTTCCTTACTTTTTGCTGAAAATTTCTAGTTTGTTTAGATTTGTTGGTAAAAAATATTGTTTGGGGGCTGAAGAGATGGCTTAGTGGTTAAGGCACTTGCCTACAAAGCCAAAGGACCCAGGTTCAATTCCCCAGGACCCACATAAGCCAGATGCACAAGGTAGCTCATGGGTCTGGAGGTCCTGGTATGCCCATTCTATCTGCCTTTCTCTCTCAAATAAATAAAAATTTTAAAACAATATCGTTTTTAAGACTGGTAACATGTTCTGCCTATATTGACAGCTACTAGATATTTACAAGATAAGACATGCCTAATTTCTATGCTTCAGATATGGTTTGTGCCATCCCAGGATAACGTTGAGGTTACACAAAATAACTTACAACATTTGTGCCGTTCTTTAACTAATCAATGTGCTGCACGTGTATACCCTTCATGGTTGATGTGACTTGGTTCTAAGTATAGTAATAACCTATGTACAAGCCAAAGTCAATTGGATTCACAGAAGCTTAAAAGGCCAACAGTTTGGCCCCTGTTCCCAGGCCATGAGGCAACTGGAGATGATGGGACACTTTTACACTGAACTACTGGTAAGTCACCTCTCTTCCTAATCAGGGAGGAGATGGAGGCCCAGAAACAAAAAAAAAGTATACAATCTAACACAAGAGTCACAACTGAGAAAAAAAACAAAAAAACAAAAAACTAAGTCCTCCCAATGTCCAAAAGGAGGGAAAAGTCACTTGGCCAGCAAACGGCCCTGACTTACCCTAACAGAATACACCAGTACTGGAAAAGCTATAGTGCTCCTCCCAGGTCCCTCAAGTCTCTGGAGAGCCCTTAGTGACCTCCGAAATTAATCCTTGATTGAATTTTGGCTACCTGCTGGTCTTAAAACACTCAGAGAATGATTGTGATGGGGAGGTAATATGATGGAGAATGGAATTTCAAAGGAGAAAGTGGGGGGGAGGGAATTAACATGGGATATTATTTTATAATCATGGAAAATGCTAACAAAAATAAAAAAAAACACTCAGAGAGAACTGTATAGCCAAAGATAAAGGGATACCTCTATTAATCTATAAATGGCCTATTGAGTATACAACAAAAGCTTCCCAAAAGGGGAAACAAACAAGGCCTTAAGACAAGTGAGCCCCAGGTCTACTAGTTCCAATTCCACAGTAAGAAAAAACAATTATAGATGTCAAAATGGTTATTTTCAAACCTAAAATATATAGAGAGATGACTCTGACCAAGGGTCAGTTAGTTCAAAAGACTTCCTAGAAACAATGATGAATCTCTTCTAACTTGCCAGAACATCATTAGTTAAGTCCTGAGGCCAAAACTATATTTGTACAGCCCCCAATAGCACCCAATGGCTCCATAGTACCAACCTCTGGTCCTGGCTGCCCCCAGGACAGATTTAAAAAGGTACACTATGGGAGCTATTATATAAAAGATGGCATATTAACCATCATTGAGGTTAAATGTTGTGCATATATCCCTAATAACTCTGCTAATATTTCATCTGTTTTATAAGCCATACAGGAACAGATTCAGACCATGTCAGACACTACTGTGCCATTTGGTGAACAGTTCTGGGAGAAGAACTCAGCAGCTCAGGCTCACATGGACAATCCAACTCTGTTTACCTGGGTTCCCTCAAATGCTGCCCAACGCCTAAAAGTTCACAAGAAGGGAACCCTGAAAGTGACCAGTTTGCTATGTGCCCATTTCTCATTACCTTTTTGCTTTTACTCTGTCTCCCCAACATTTTCTTCCAGGACTATGTTCCTATACTTTTGAGGTCCTTTAGAATAGTTCCCTTTCAAAAAAAAAAAAAAAAAAAAAAAGAATAGTTCCCTTTCTGGGAGAGACTCTCTAACTGCCCTATTTCTAACATTAGTTAGAGTGTCTTCTCAAGAGAGTGGTGGATGGGCTGGAAACATGGCTTAATGGTTAAGGTGATTGCCTACAAAGCCAAAGGACCCAGGTTCAATTCCCTAGCACCTTTGTGAGCCAGATGCACAAGGGGGCACATGCGTCTGGAGCTCACTTCCACTACCCAGAAGCACTGGCCCACCCAATCTCTCTCTCTCCCCTACTCAAATAAACAAACAAACAAACAGAGTGGTGAACGACAAGGAATAGGCAGTCAAGGTGAGCTGCCCCCAAAAGTAAAGGCAGGCAGGATGGTCTGCACTTGCCAGAATTCTCATCTTTTACCTAGGCCTGTTTTTCCACAAGCAACCTCAGGGAGGAAGGCTTTGATTTAAACATTGTGGTTGGTCAAGTTCAGCCCCTGGAACTCGGGTGTCAGGGCTAACCTCTTCCTGAATAAACCCCTAAACCTAACCAACCAGCTGTCCTTCTGGTTCACCTGAGCCAGATATAAATATAAATATAGAACATAAAAAAGGTTGTAGGGCTGGAGAGATGGCTTAGCGGTTAAGCACTTGCCTGTGAAGCCTAAGGACCCCAGTTCGAGGCTCGGTTCCCCAGGTCCCACGTTAGCCAGATGCACAAGGGAGCGCACATGTCTGGAGTTCGTTTGCAGAGGCTGGAAGCCCTGGCGCGCCCATTCTCTCTCTCCCTCTATCTGTCTTTCTCTCTGTGTCTGTTGCTCTCAAATAAATAAATAAATAAATAATTTAAAAAAAAAGGTTGTAAATATCTTTCTGTGGGGAGGGCACACACTCTGAGCTGTCTGATCACTTGGGAACTTCCAGCTCTTGGAAAGTTTCCCCTCCACTGAGCCTGGGCTGAGCAAGGGGAGAGCCTCCTAGCCCTTACTCTCCATATGGGCTCTTTAGCCACGCCAGCTCCCCACAGGGCAGGAGCTCTTTAAACTTTCTTTTCTTTCCATGGTTTTCCCAGGCCCTCCATGTAGGATCTCTAGCCACATGGGTGCCTTTCCTTGGCTCTGTACTTCCCTAAATAAATATAATAATAATTTTAAAGAACACCTAGTCGGGCATGGTGACACACACATTTAATCCCAGTACTCGGGAGGCAGTGGTAGGAGGATCACTATGAGTTCAAGGTCACCCTGAGACTACATAGTGAATTCCAGCCAGAGCTAAAGTGAGAACCTACCTCGAAAAATACCAAAAAAAAAAAAAACAAAAAAAAACAACCAACACACACCAAAAAAAAAAAAACGGGTTTAGCAACTAAGGTGCTTGCCTTAGAAGCCTTGTGAGCACCAAGGTTGGATCCTCCACATCCTATGTAAGTCAGATACATAGTGGCGAATGCATCTGGAGTTCATTTGCAGTGGCTACAGGCACTGGTGCACCCATTCTCTCCCTCTCCCTCCCTCCCTCTCTCTCCCCCTTCCCCCCTCCCTCCCTTCCCTCTGTAATAAACAAATAAAACTTTAAAAAAAAATGAGCTAGGCATGGTGGTGCACGCCTTTAATCCCAGCACTTGTGAGGCCTCATAGGATGATCGCTGTGAATTCAAGGCCACGCTGAAACTACCAAGCGAATCCCAGGTCAGCCTGAGCTAGAGTGAGACTACCTTGAAAAACAAAAACAAAAAACCCTATGGATACAGAAAGATGACTAAGAAACGTCTCAGAGAATAAGACCCTACTGCTTTAGTCTTTAAAAACTGCATCAAAAATACAAAACATAGGCTGGAGAGATGGCTTAGCTGTCAAGGCTTCTGCCTGCAAAGCCAAAGGACCCAGGTTCAATTTCCTAAGACCTATCTAAGCCAGATGCACAAGGTGACACATGCAACTGGAGTTTGTTTACAGTAGCTGGAGGCCCTGGTGCACCCATTTCTCTCTCTCAAATTAATAAAGAAAAATTAAAAACAAAACAAAATATACTAGACCTTTAATCCCAGCACTTGGGAGGCCAAGGTAGGAGGATCACTGTGAGTTGGAAGCCACCCTGAGACTACATAGTAAATTCCAGGTCAGCCTGAGTTAGAGAGAGACCCTACCTCAAACAAACAAACAACAAGATACAAAACACAAACTGAAGAGATGGCTCAGCAGGTAAAAGATTATGAAGCCCCACTGTCTGGGTTTGATTCCCTAGTACCCACATAAAGCCAGATGTACAATATAGTGTGTGTATGGAATTTGTTCACAGTGGCAAGAGATCCTTGTGTGCCCATACTCATTCTCTCAATTCTCTCTCTCTCTCTCTCTTTTTTTTTCTTTTTGAGGTAGGGTCTTGCTCTAGCCCAGGCTGACCTTGGAATTCACTATGTTGTCTCAGGTTGGTCTTGAAGTCATGGCCATCCTTCTACCTTTACCTCCCAAGTACTGGGGTTAAAGGTGTGCACTACCACACCTGGCTCTTCAATTCTCTTTTAAATAAATAAATAAAAAGAATTTAAAAAATGAAATAGGTACATTATTATAAATGTACATTACTATATACATATAATTATAACATTGATAATGACAACATAAACTAGTGCTTTTTTATTTTTATTTTTTGTTTATCTTTATTTATTTATTTGAGAGTGACAGACAGAGAAAGAAAGAAGCAGATAGAGAATGGGCACACCAGGACCTCTAGCCGCTACAAACGAACTCCAGATGCATGTGCCACCTTGTGCAACTGGCTTATGTGGGTCTTGGGGAAACAAGCTCAAACCAGGGTCCTTAGGCTTTACAGCCTAGCACTTAATCACTAAGCCATCTCTACAGCCCAAACTAGTGCTTTTTTAAAATTCCTAGTGGTACTATTAAAAGTCTTAATGTAGAGCTGGATGTGGTAGCATACACCTTTAATCCCAACACTTGGGAAGAAAGCAGAGGTAGGAGTTCAAGACCAGCCTGAGACTACATAGTGAATTCCAAGTCAGCCTGAGTTGGAGTGAGACCCTCCCTCAAACCTCCTCCCTCAAAAAGCCTTTGTGTAAAAAAAAAAAAAAAAAAAAAAAAATCAAACCAGGTATGGTGGTTCATGTCTTTAATCCCACCCTCAGGAGACTGAAGTAAGATTGCTGAGTTTGAGACCAGCTTGGGCTACGTTTCGAAGATGATAGAGTGAGACCCTACTTTAAAATATAATCAGAGGGCTGGAGAGATGGCTTAGTGGTTAAGCGCTTGCCTGTGAAGACTAAGGACCCCAGTTCGAGGCTCGGTTCCCCAGGTCCCACGTTAGCCAGATACACAAGGGGGCGCACGTGTCTGGAGTTCGTTTGCAGAGGCTGGAAACCCTGGCGCGCCCATTCTCTCTCTCTCCCTCTATCTGTCTTTCTCTCTGTGTCTGTCGCTCTCAAATAAATAAATTAATTTAAAAAATAAATAAAATATAATCGGAAAAAAAGAATAAAAAATATATATATAAGCAGAGTCAGGCAGGGTGGTGCACACCTTTAGTCCTAGCACATGAGAAGCAGAGGTAGGAGAATCACCATGGGTTTGAGGCCACCCTGAGATTGCATAGTGAATTTCAGATCACCCTGGGCTAGAGTGAGACCATACCTTGAAAAACAAACATATATATATATAAACAAAAAGCACATTTACTGACTCAGAAGTCTTACTACAGATCTATCCTAAACTTAGCAACTCTTCCTGAAAGTAAGACCAGCACAGCTGGGCATGGTGGCACACGCCTTTACTCCCAGCACTCAGGAGGCAGAGGTAGGAGGACTGCCATGAGTTCAAGGCCACCCTGAGAATAAAGAGTGAATTACAGGTCAGCGTGGGCTAGAGCAAGACCCTACCTTGAAAAACCAGAAAAAAAACAAAACAAAACATCATTTTTATGACTAGTGACTGAGGAGGAGGCTGGTGAACAAACCCTTCCAGGGAATATAAAATTTAATCTATGATTATAAAACTAATCATTGAAGCATGGTTTAGAGAACACAAATGGACAGAAGATATGCTAGTAGGAAACTTCTGGGATGGTCTTTCACCCCTTAATTTTGCAAAAATAGTTAAAAATAAGTAATGTACAGAAGTTTAAAAGAGAAATACAAACCGCAGACAAAATCTTTCAGGTCCACATTCAGAATGCTTTGCCCAGCCAGCCACTCGGGATGCGCACAGCTCACGCCCACAGAATGATGGAAGTTGTTATCAACCAGCCACTGAAGCAACCACTTCAAATGACAATCACAGAGCAAACTGCTGGTGTTCAGAATGCTGCAGAGAAGGAAAAGGAAAGTACCTTTCATTTTAGTCTTCATTTGATGCTTCCTCAGTATTAAAACCATGCTACACATTCCAGCCAAAACATTACTTAAAAAACAAAACAAAAACCAGGCTTTAATCCCTGTACTAGGGAGGCAGAGGTAGGAGGATCCCCATGAGGCCACCCTGAGAATACATAGTGAGTAGTGAGACCCTACCTCAGAAAAAAAAACAAAACAAACAAACAACAACAAAAAAAAAAACACTGAAGGTGGGCATGGTGGTGTATCACTTTGCATCTGGCTTTACATGGGCACTGGGGAATAGGCTTAGACAGGATTCTCTTAACCTCGAAATTCTGTTCATCTTCCTAGAAAATGGGATCAAGAATGCTTACCTAAAAAATAAATAAGGCTGGAGAGATGGCTTAGCAGTTAAGGCATTTGCCTGCAAAGCCTAAGGACCTAGATTCAATTCCCAGGACCCAGGTAAGCCAGATGCAAAGGTGGTGCATGCATTTGGAGATCTTTGCAGTAGCTAGAGGCTCTGGAACACCCATTCTCTATTTGCCTATTTCTCCCCCTCTCTCTTTCTAGTAATTATAATATTTAAAATAAACAAGTACATAAAATTACAGAGTAGAGAGATGGCTCAAAGGTTAAAAGGGGGCTTGCTTGCAGAACAGTAACCACCAGAAAACCAAATGCACAAGGTGGCCCATGCATCTGAAGGTTGTGTGCAGCAGCAAGAGGCCCTGGCACACTCATACTTTTTTTCTTTCTCTTATAAATAAATATTTTTAAAATAAAACTGTAGTGGGGTGTGGTGACTCGTGCTTTTAATCCCAGCTCTTGGGCAGCTGAGATAGGAGGATCACCACTAGCTCCAGGCTAGTCTGGGGCTATGAGTTCCAGGTCAGCTTGGGGTAGTGTAAGAACCTGCCTCAAAACAAAACAAACTAAAAGCAAAACTGCATTAGCCAGGCATAGTGACATTCCTCTGTACTACCAGCACAAAGGAGGCACAAGTTAAAAGGTTGTCAAATCAGGTGGGGTGGCGCACGCCTTTAATCCTAGTACTCGGGAGGTAGAGGTAGGAGGATCGCCCTGAGTTCAAGCCACCCTGAGACTACACAGTAAATTCCAGGTCAGCCTGCGCTAGAGCAAAACCCTACCTAAAAAATACACACACACACACACACACACACACACACACACACACACATCTACCTTCTCAGCTGAAGGCCAGCCTGGGCTACATAGGGAGACCCTGTCATAAATACTAAGGGCTAGAGTAGTAGCTCAGTAGTAAATATACTTGCCTAGCATGCATAAGGCTCAGAGTTCAAGTAGTTTGTTCAAATCCAATGTTAGAGAAAAAGATTATTCAATTAAAGTGCACTAGAGGCAGAATCATCTGTAAAGATTTGCCTTTCT
Source organism: Jaculus jaculus (assembly GCF_020740685.1). Taxonomy (NCBI): domain Eukaryota; kingdom Metazoa; phylum Chordata; class Mammalia; order Rodentia; family Dipodidae; genus Jaculus; species Jaculus jaculus. The sequence goes on from NC_059120.1 coordinate 39,632,354, forward strand.
TTAAATAATACAAGAGCATTTTCTCATTTTGTTGCCTTCTGTTGACTGATGACAAGGTTAATCATTTGCTGAGACTAGGTAAAGAGGAGTATTTCAATGCCTGTGAGTACTCAGGCATTTAAAAAGGAATGTTTCTGTGAAAAAAGATAAACCAAGGACAGTGTAGCCAACTTTAAATTCAAGAATTTAAGTCCAGCAATCAGTGAGCTGAAAAGACTCGTGAATGCTAAGTGCTGAGCAACTTCGGATGTGATATCTGGTATGTCATGAAGTGTTATGGTGAGCTTTCTAAGTGGCCCACACAGTATGGCTATGCGTGATTTATTACAATCATTGCTCTCAAATTTTTGCCAAGTCTTCAAGCTTCAGGTCACAGAGCTTTGGGAAAAGGCTGTTTTAGGTATACCAAGTCAGGAGGGCCAGGGGAAAGGAAACATCCTCTTGGGAGAATAACGGAGGAGATCTGGCACCTTGATGCAAACACACACAGCAGAGGTCACATAGGGTACACTACAGCTCTCCAATGAAACAGAATATCCGCTACCACCACCCTATCAAACTACACATTTCATGTGACCTCATTATTTGCCTAAATGCATCAAGAAAGGTAACTGAAGGCCAGGCATGGCGGCCCATGTCTTTAATCCCAGCACTCAAAAGGTTAAGGTGGAAGGATCACTGTGAGTTCAAGGCCAACCTGGGCTAGAGTGAGACTCTACGTCATAAAAACCTTAGAAAAAAAGGAAACCTATGCACAAGCAAAGTGTTGACCACAGGGGCCTTTCTGAACTTGCTTTGAAGGATGGAAAGATGGCTCAGCAGTTAAGGCAGTTGTCTGCAAAGTCTAACAACCCAAGTTCAATTCCCCAGTATCCATGTCAGCCAGATACACAAAGCTGCACATGCATATGAACTTGCTTTGCCAGAACTTTTCACAGAAATCTCAAATAAGACTTTTAGATGCCTCACAAGGCTAAGAAGCCAAGCCAGCGAGCCAGGAACTGTCCACTAGAGTTCACTTTCAGAAAGCTTCATGGAATTATTTTCTTGAGGTCCCTAAATATTCTAAAATTCCTGGAATGGCCAGAAAGCACCCTACCTTGCTCACAGTAAGACCTGGAATAAGAAATGCATGAGCAAGGTGTCAAACCACCTTTCCCAGGAAGCTCTGCACCTGAATCAACCTTAGCTGCTCTTTTTGGTGTTTTCGAGGTAGGTTCTCACTGTAGCCCAGACTGACCTGGAACACTATGTAGTCTCAAGGTGGCCTTGAACTCATGGCAATCCTCCTATCTCTGCCTCCCAAGTGCTGCTATTAAAGGCACCTAAGCTTCTTGAAACCATCTGGTCATATCTCATTTTATGTCTCATCCTCAAACTTTTGGCTTCATGACCAAAGTTTCCCATTGTGTCCAGTTATAAAAAGAACACTACTGAATTTGTGCAAATAATGGTACTGCTGTGAAAGTAAATGCTATGTTTCTGAATTCTGGAGGGCTCAGACATGCAGAAAAATTGTTTCATTTTTGTTCACAAAGATATAACGGGCTGGAGAGATGGCTTAGAGGTTAAGGCGCTTGCCTGCAAAGCCAAAGGATTCACATTCGACTCCCCAGGACCCACATAAGCCAGATGCAAAAGGAGGCGCATGCATCTGGAGTTCATTTGCAGTGGCTGGAGGACCTGGCCCGCTCAATCTCTCTCTCTTCCCCCCCCCTCTGTCTCAAAGAAATAAAATTAAATAAAATAATTTTTTTAAAAAACACAAGGGGTGTACATCAATAGTGTAACACTAGCTGAGCCCTAGGAGTAATATGCAGCACTGCACAAAAAGAAAAAAGAAATTTTAATAGTCAGATAGGAAAACTCAAAGTTAAGTTGAAGACAAAAAGTCTTCCCTCAGAAGTTGCTTTGGGGAACTCTGTCAGAAAGTTGGCTGGTGAAATGATTCACTGGATAAAGTGCTTGCTGCACAAGTGCAAGTAACTGGGTTCAGATTTCCAGAACCACACAAAGACGGACACTGGGACAGGCATCTGTAGCCCCTGTGTACTTACAGCAACAAGGGACACGAAGCTTGCAGACCAGTTAGCCTAATGATCACAGCAGTGAACAATGACACCTGGCCTCAAAAAAAAGGTGGAATGCAAGACAAGCAGCCATGTTTATCCTCTGACCTCACACCCACACTGCAGCCCCTGTGCACCCACACCCAACACACTTAAACATAAAACATGCACAGAATAAATAGATTTGAATATACGAGTTAATGGGATCACACATAACTAAGAAACAACATTTCCCTATTTAATCAAAGTAAAAATAAGACAGCTTAGTGTCCAAAAAGAAGGGCCCTGGAGAAGGTGAAATGAAGCCTAAAAAAAAATTCTGGCTCTAACTTGCAACTCACAGCACCAGAAACAGTGCTCCCCACACTGAGCTGTCGATCGGAGAAACCTATGAAACAGGCTTCTGTCAAAGTACGTGATTACCCGCCTGAGGTAAAAGGTAAGAAGACCTTATTGCTCAAAACCTTATGCAGCCAACAGAGAACATGGATAAACCTGGCTGGAATCTGGAAGAGAGAGACAGTCCCCAGACTGTTAGCCCATCTAGTGCTAGAAAGTGCTACATGAGTTACTGAAAGTGGCCCACAATGGCATGAACAACGGGGATCTAAGCGACTCAGAAGCAAACAGCCTGACAAGATGTACACACCAGTGGAATGGTGGACACAGCCTTGGTGGGCATCAATGGCTTTCTGATTACCTAGAGATCTGCTCAGTGGAAAGGAACCCATATATGGAACTGGGAACCAGGTCAGAATCTTATGGAGACAAAGATTATGCCCTCCAGTGTCAAGCTCCCACTAGTCTTTGGCTAAAATAGGGGGCTACATCCAACTCTCACTAACTTAATAATGCAATTTAACCTATGCTGACTTCAACTGCCATTGGAGAACCTGATTTTCTCTTTCAGAAGGTAGTGAGGCCCAAGGAGATAAACCACCCCTTACATCTCAGCCAAAGCCCAGGTGAAACAACAGAGGAACTGGAGAGACAGGCAAGAGTGCTGCTTCCATGGTGAGCCTGAAAATCAGCTCCAGGGTGACGGAGACAGATGCTGAGGATTCTCAACACACATCAAAGCAGAGATCCAGAGGCTCCTAAGAGCTCCTCACTTAAGTAGACATAAAACATCCCAACCAAGGCTCAGGGAATTTTGCAGAAGAGGGGGCAGAAAGATTGTAAGAGCCACAGGTTGGGACATCATGCCCAGAGGCCTTGCTTCCTCTCAGTAACTGCTGCTCCCACATGCACAACCTACAACCCCATGGGGAATACCAGTAACTCCACTGAGGAAGGTTCCCTGTGAAATGGGGGCAGGGCGGAGGGAAAAGATGGTACCAACATGATGTATCCATATAAAGTATGTTCTTAATTTAAAAAAAAAATTTTAAGTAAAAATAAAGTTTTTAAATTTTTACTTAATTTGGGTTTTTTTTTTTCTCCCTCGCCCCTTAATTTGGGTTTTAAAATTCATTTATTTACTTATTTGAAAGAGATGGAGGGAGGGAGGAAGAGAAAGGGTGTGCCAGGGACTTTAGCTACTACAAATGAACCCCAGATGCATGTGCCACCTTGTGCATCTGGCTTATGTGGATCCTGGGGAGTGAAACCCATGTTCTTAGGCTTTGCAGGCAAATGCCTTAGGCAATAAGCCATCTCTTCAGTGAACCCCTTTCTTTTTCCCCTGGAGGTAGGGTTTCGCTCTACCCAGGCTGACCTGGAATGCACTATGTACTCTCAGGCTGGCCTCGAACTCAGGCAATCTTTCTACCTCTGCCTACTAGGTTAAAAGGGTGTATGCCACCATGCCCAGCAAATAAAAGGTTTTAAGTTAAAGAAATTTAGTTACATAATTGATTTTTAAAAGTTAGCTCTTGTACTATGAAGAAGACTCAGTTTTCTTAACCAAAACATGTAAAGCAGGTTAATACAAACCATCACAGGCTAATGCAGGAGGATCATGAGTTGAAGACCAGCTTGAGCTATATAATCCCATTGGTTTGTCTGTCTCTTTCATTTCTCTTTTGAGGCAGGTTCTCACTCTAGCCCAGGTTGACCTAAAACTCAATCCGTAGACCAGGCTGGCATCGAATTCACAGTAATCATCCTACCTGAGCCTCCCAAGTGCTAGAATTAAAGTCAAGAGTCACCATACTGGCAAACCCTGTCTCTTAAAAACAAACAAAAGCACCTCAATATGGGGTATGGCTCAGTGTTACAGTACATGCTTAGCCTGCAGGAATGCATGGGCTCCTGGGATCTACCACTGCACGTTAGCCCAAGAGTGCACATGGGTGGGGATAGACAGATCTGAACAGATATGCTAACAGACCAACAATCCAAGAAACCTTTCTTTGATGAAAGAAAATAATGTTCAACTTAACACAGGAATGCAGAGAAATACTGCATTAAAGTTCCCCTTTAAAACTCTTAGAATAAATTCATTCACCTTTAGCCAGCTTGACCATGTCACTCTTCCAGACTCTATCTGCTCAACTTTTGTCCTTTGTTCTCCATTTTCATTTTGTCACAACTTTAAATAACCTCTATACTAACACAATATTACTTTACCCTCAACTTTAAGAATGTATCTTTTAAAAAATGTATCTTGGAGACGGGCATGGTGGTACATGCCTTTAATCCCATCACTTGGGAGGCAGAGGTAGGAGGAACGCTGTGAGTTCGAGGCCACCCTCAGACTACATAGTAAGGTCCAGGTCAGCCTGGGCTAGAGTGAGACCCTATCTCAGAAAAAAAAAAAAAAAAGTATCTTGGCTTGAGCTTGGTCCAGAGATAGTTCAGTGGTACAACACTTGCCTGTGAAGCCTGAAGACCCCAGTTTGAGGTTCAATTCCCCAGAACCCATGTAAACCAGATGCTCAAGGATGTTGCATCTGGAGTTCATTTGCAGTGGCTGGAAGCCCTGGTATTACCATTCTATATATCTGCTTCTTTCTCTTATTCTCTCTCTCAACTAAATAAAGTAAAAAAAAAAAAGAGAGAGAGAAATATAGTAATGCCACAAGCAAACAGAAATAAATATAATTTACCTATGGTTTAGCACTGTCTAGTTCCAGTATACACTGAGGATCACAAATATATCTTGGTGGATAAGGGGGTAAATTATATATTGGTGAAGGAAACTGGAGATTTTCTTTTGCCATAATATATCACCAAACTGAAGTTAAAGAGACATCTAGGAGCTATCTGGATATCGCCAAAGCCCATCTCAGTACACAAAATAGTCTAATTCCATTCACTGCTTTTCTTTTCAGCCTCAGGAGGTTGCTGGGGAAGACTAAAGTTGAGAACCTAAGGTGAGAAAGAAACAGTCTACCAGAGGGAGTCTGAAGGATGAAGGAAGTAGGGTCTGCAGAGAGACATCCCACAAAGGCAAATGAAAGCAGCAAAAGCAGGACAGAGGGAGCAATCTTAAGAGGAACCAGTTTGGAAGTCTCAAATTCTCCAAGAAAGGGCAATGAAGTTCTAACAAAAAGGAATTGATCGGCTGGGGAGATGGCTCAGAAGTTAAAGGCACTTGTTTGCAAAGGCTAACAACCTTAGTTTGATTCCTCAGTACTCACATAAAGCAAGATATACATGGAGTATGTTGTCTGGAGTTTGCAGAGGCAGGACAATCCGGCATGCCCATTCTTTCTCTCAAATAGTGTTTTTTGTTTGTTTGTTTTCTTAAAGGGGGGTTTGCATATGCTACTTTCACTTTTGGTTAGAGAAACTTTTCAGATGGCAGTGACCACTGGGGTGAACCAAAAGTCACCATAGTGCTGAGAAGTAACAGTGGTGGTGTTCAGCACTGAGACATCTTTATATCACACCCTCCAAGGTCCACTGTAGAAGAGGTGGCAGAATAAATGTAAGAACCAAAGGAAGAGGACAACTGTTTACAATGCAATCTTTCAGACACAAAATGGCCTTGATATTCATGGCCCCACAGTGCCTGACACTACCTACACAAGACTGTCATAATAGGAGGAAAAGATAATGAAATCAAAATATAAGAGACACTAATTAGAAAGAAGGAATTCAATGGAGGGTAAAGCTGGAGGGAAAGAATAGGAGTAGAGGAGGGAATTACGGTTTATTGTCTACACTTAGGAAAGCCGTTAATAAAACGTTAAAAGCAGGAGATGGACACAGGTAGAGTTAGCAGAACATGCTGTCAACTAAGGTTCCAGTGGGGTGACAGAGAATTTCCTGTGGGTAAAACAGAATCTAATCAAGCAAACAAAGATCTTATGGAGCATCAGGAAGGACATGCAACCCAAAGACTCAGGGAACAATTTCCACACAGGAAAGGATCAGAAAGAAGTTCTCCAGTCTAGCAGGTGCCCTTTTAAGAAGCTTAGAACACTCCCCCAGATACAGAAATTATACTCAGGACCTTAAGAATCAAAACTCTCTCCTTACCAGCTGCAGGGGACGTTTGTCCAGGGCAATGGCTCACAGTCTGACTCGCCATTGGATCCCCGATCAATCAGTCAGGAATGAAGACAAAGGCTTCAAAGGTGCACACTTGGGGACCTGGGTGAGAGGTCTGGGGGTCCAATGACGAATCTAATCCTATCCATGCCACAGCACCATAACTGTTAAAGGAAAAGTGATTCAATGATACTTGTCAAAGCATGGTAAGGCAGACTGCATTCAAGACCATCTCCAAAGGGAAAGAGACCACGGCAATGGGGTTTCATGATGGAAGAGAGAGACTGGGCTCAAGTCAAAATACAACATGGGCAAGTGGGGATTTATATACAAAGAACAGGTGCAGGCACAGGTCGGTGGATGACACATTACTAAAAAGTAACACGAGAAGCAAAGAGGAGCTAGCTAAATCAACCTAACAGAATTCTTGCTAAAGCAAGAGTAGGTGATCAGCATTAACTGGAGAATTGTGCAGAAGGAACCTAATTCAATAAGGTATCCGAGGTACCTAAGAAAAAACAGAAGCCCACATAGAAGGATGAACTGGTGAACTTTCAGCTTTAGCAAGGTTCTTGGTAAAAATGATTTGGTGACTGATTGGAAGAAGGATGAATTGGGAGGGTGGGAGGGAGGAGAGGGGGAGAGAGGGAAGGAGATACAGAAATAGAGAGAATAAGCTGGGTGTGGTGGCGCACACCTTTAATCCCAGCACTCAGGAGGCAGAGGTAGGAGAATCACCTTGAGTTCGAGGCCACCTTGAGACTACACAGTGAGTTCCAGGTCAGCCAGGGCCAGAGTGAAATCCTACCTCGGGAAAGAAAAAAAAGAAAAAGAAAACAGAAATAGGGAGAATATTAGAGATAGGCCTAGGAGGCTCAGGAGCATAAAGTTTGGTCAAGCAAGGAACACATATAATTCTTTTTTTTTATATTTTTTTAAATTTTTTAAAAATTTATTTATTTGAGAGTGACAGACACAGAGAGAAAGACAGATAGAGGGAGAGAGAGAATGGGCGCGCCAGGGCTTCCAGCCTCTGCAAACGAACTCCAGACGCGTGCGCCCCCTTGTGCATCTGGCTAACGTGGGACCTGGGGAACTGAGCCTCAAACCGGGGTCCTTAGGCTTCACAGGCAAGCACTTAACCACTAAGCCATCTCTCCAGCCCGAACACATATAATTCTTTAATGAATCTAACAAGACTAAAATACAGTGTATGCATTCACCTACTATCCAACTACAAGTTAAATTAGGTTCTCCAAAAAATAACAGCTTTCTTGCTGGCCTCCTTAATTATAACTAGCACAAAAAGAAAAAGAAAGTTAAACTGACATGCACTGTTATACTCTTAAATTAATGATGGTTTTTCTAACACTTAACTTTTGTTGACCACATTAGTTGTTTGATTCCTACTGTGTGCCAGCCTCAGTGCTTAGCATTTCCTCCAAACCCTCCAAAGTTTCCTAATGCATCTCGGGAAAGTAACACCTAATTCTTCTTCACCGATGAGCCCCATGTGATCTGGCACCTAGGCTCTCTAACCTCCCTGGACATACTCCTCACCACCTAGAACGCCTTTCATCCAGCATTCACATGGTTAGTCACTTCATTAAAACTCTTGCTCAACTGCAGGAGAGTGGGCAGAAAGATTGTAAAAGCCACAGTGGGTAGGGATATCCTAAGGCACAGTCTCCCTACTCCATCCCACAGGGACTGACTGAAGCCTTCATGACCCCACAGTGAATACCATAACTCCACTGAGGAGGGCCCCCAGGGAACAGGAGCAGGGGCAAGGGGATAAAAGTGCATAACCTGTTATAATACATATATAATTAAATTAAGTTTTTAGAAACCCTTGTTCAAGCGCTTACTTTTAAAGAACCTCTCCTTCCTAGTTTAAAACACCCATCCCTGTCACTTTTCACACTTTTCTGACTTGGTTTTATAAGATGAGATCAGATAGAATAACTACTATCTTATTCTTTTTAAAACATTATTCTGGGCTGGAGGTATGGCTTAGCAGTTAAGGCACTTGCTTGCAAAGCCAAAGGACGCAGGTTTGACTCCCCAGGACCCACATAAGCCAGATGCACAAAGTGGTGCATGTGTCTGGCGTTTGTTTGCAGTGGCTGAAGGCCCTGGTGTACCCATTCTCACTCTCTCAAATAAATAAATAAAAACTTTTTAAAAATATTCTTAGCTGAATGTAGTAGTGCACATCTTTAATCCCAACACTTGGGAGGCAGAGGTAGGAAGATTGCCATGAGTTCGAGGACATCTTGAGATTACATACTAAATTCCAGTTCAGCCTGGGCTAGAAGCAAGACCCTACCTCAAAAAGCAAAACAAGCAAACAAACACACACAAAAAAACCCTCTTTTTGTTGTAGTGCTGGGGAATGAACTTGGGGCCTTATACATGCTAGACAAGCACTTTGCCAGCTGAGCTACATCTCTAGCCCCAACAATTCTAATTCTTTATCCTTCTTAGAACTTATTGCGGTATACTATGAGAACAGAGACCCTGCCTTGTTCACTGCTGTGTTTTCAGCATCAAGAATAGTGCCCTACACTGTAAATGAATAAATACTTTAGTAAACAAATTATCTCATTGTATCTTCATAAAACCCTAAGGGAACTGCATTCCCATGTTGAAGAGAATGAATCTCAGACTAAACAATCTGCCTTCTGTCACAAGTTGTAAGGAATGGACTAAAGATTTGAATGGAGGCAATTTAAAAACACACATTTCAGGGCTGGAGAGATGGCTTAGCGGTTAAGCGCTTGCCTGTGAAGCCTAAGGACCCCGGTTCAAGGCTCGGTTCCCCAGGTCCCACGTTAGCCAGATGCACAGTTCGTTTGCAGAGGCTGGAAGCCCTGGTGCGCCCATTCTCTCTCTCTCTCCCTCTATCTGTCTTTCTCCCTGTGTCTGTCGCTCTCAAATAAATAAATTTAAAAAATAAAAATAAAAAAAAATAAAACACACATTTCGGGCCAAAGAGATGGCTTAGCGGTTAAGGCACTTGCCTGTGAAGGCTAAGAATGCATGTTCAAATCTCCAAGTCCCACATAACCAGACACAATGTCGCACATGTGCACAAGGGGCGCACACATCTGGAGTTTGTTCATAGTGGCTGAAAGGCTCTGGTGTGCCCACTTTCTCTCTCTGTCACTCTCTCAAAAATTATTTTTTTAATTAAAAAAGAAAATTTTAGGCTGATGAGATGGCTCAGTGGTTAAGAGCTTGCCTGTGAAGCCTAAGGACCCTGGTTTGAGGCTCGATTCCCCAGGACCCATGTTAGCCACATGCACAAGGGGGGGCACACATCTGAAGTTTGTTTGCAATGGCTGGGAGCCCTGGTGCACCCATTCTCTCTCTATATATATCTACCTCTTTCTCTCTCTCCCTCTCTCTCTGTCACTCTCAAATAAATAAATAAAAATGAACCCCCCCAATAAAACATTTCCAGTATACCTGAAAACTATCTGTGATAAACAACAAGTTTTTAAAATTTCCAACCTGTTATAGACTCTTGTATAAACTATAAGTGTTACAGGAATATCAAATTATTCTAAAACTTTCCACAAACACATCTTATTTTTTGTCAGTATCTTGTCATGAACCAGTTCTAGGGTTCAGAGCATCCTTTGAGCAGCACAAGGCACTTAAAACAGACTGTTAATAGTCCAGTGGTCCTGATATCTGGCTGCACATTTTAACCACAAGAGAAATTTCTAATAAGCAATTTTAGAAACTCATATACGAAAAGGTATAAAATACTATTTTTTTCTATTACAACTACTAAATGTTTTTGAACATTTTAGTATTTGAACAGATCAAAGATAACAATAGGGAAACTCTTAGGTCAACTCAAGAACTAAAGAACATCATCAGGGACTAGAGAGCTGGCACAATAAAGCACTGGCCTTACAAACACAAGGAACTGGAGTCCAGATCTCCAGCATCCGAGGAAAGCTAGATGTGTAATCCCAACACATCTACGGTGAGACAGGAGGAGGTGACAGAAAACTCCCAGAAGCTCATGGAGCAACCAGCTTGGTGTACACAGTGGAAAACAAGAGGCCCTGTCTCAAACAAAGTGGAAGACAAAGACCAATACCCAAGGTTGTCTGACCTACACACACATACCATGGTACATAACACAGCTGCATTCAGCCATGTATCATACACACATGTAAAGATTTAAAAGCAAAATTACAGCTAAGGAGATGGCTCAGTGATTAAAGGCACTTGTTTGCAAAGCCTGCCAGCCTGGGTTCAATGCCTCTGTACTCACACAAAGGCAGATGCACAAAGTAACACATGTGTATGAAATTTATTTGCAGCAGCAAAAGACCCTAGCAAACACATTCATATTCCTTCTCTCCTTCTCTTCCTCCTTTCCTCTCTCCCCCACTGTGCTTGTAAATAAATAATCAAAGGGTTACCTTAATTTTAACTACACCAAGAAATAAATAAGAATTGGTTGGATACAAATAAAATATTGAAAAAAAATCTATCTGGGGCTAGAGAGATGGCTTAGCAGTTAAGGCACTTGCCTGCAAAGCCTAAGGACCCAGGTTCAATTCCCCAGTACCTATGTAAGCCAGATGCATAAGGCGGCACATGCATCTGGAGTTCATTTGCAGTGGCTAGAGACCCTGGCACACCCACTACTTCTCTCTCTCAATTAAAGAAATAAAAACAATTTTGAAAAAATTGGTGAGACAACGTATTTTTTATGGTTTTAAAAGGAATACAACTGTAGAGTGCACATAAAGCACCAACAGTGGTACAAAGGCTTCCTAATTATGAGCACTGGCAGTACACGTGATACCAAGCACATCGGGATTTTCAATGGTGAGTTAGTCTTGTTATATATGCCACTTAAAGAGATGAATATTAACATTTTCTTTTCTTTCTTGACAGGACTATATACTTTTGAAAACATTTTGGTCACCTTCATTGCAATATACAAAAAGTACTAAAAATTAAAAGGAAAAAAATTAAAATAACTTACAGTTCTTTCAAGTGAGTCTGAGAAAAAGCATTTTCTTGGATAGATATTATAGCATTGTTGTTTAAATCTCTGAAATGAAATAAAACACTATCAGTCACCATTTCTACAATTAAATTATGTAAATATCAAAGCCAGGTGTGGTGACACACACCTTTAATCCCAGCACTCGGGAGGCAGAGGTAGAAGGACCACCGTAAGTTTGAGGCCACCCTGAGAATCAAGAGTGAATTCCAGGTCAGCATTGGCTAGAGTGAGACCCTACCTTGAAAAAAAAAATTTTGTAACTATTTAAATGTTCATGACAATTTCTGCTAATAATGAAAATTAGTAAGAAAATGTATATGAAATACTCACAGATGCTGAAGGGATTCAAGACCAATGAATGCTTTCTTTGTAATTGATTTAATCTGGTTTCCTTGTAAGATTCTGAAATAAAATTAAGTTCATTAAATATTAACTTATAAGAGATAATAATAAACAAATTGGTAATTTTCTGGTGTTTTAATAGCTTTATTGAGCTATAAGTGATAAGGAAAAATTATACACATGCAATTGTAAATGAGAACATGTGTTCTTTTTATTTTTATTTTTTAATTTTTTTTTATTTTATTTAATTGAGAGCGACAGACACAGAGAGAAAGACAGATAGAGGGAGAGAGAGAGAATGGGCGCGCCAGGGCTTCCAGCCTCTGCAAACGAACTCCAGACGCGTGCGCCCCCTTGTGCATCTGGCTAACGTGGGACCTGGGGAACCGAGCCTCGAACTGGGGTCCTTAGGCTTCACAGGCAAGTGCTTAACCACTATGCCATCTCTCCAGCCCACATGTGTTCTTTTTAAAAACCATATTTTTATTTATTTATTTGAGAGAGAGAATGAGAGAGACAGACAGAACGCAGACACATCAGGGCCTCTTGCCCCTGCAAAGAAACTCCAAATGCATGTGCTAATTTTTGCATCTGGTTTTATGTGGGTACTGGGAAACTGAACCAGAGCCAGTAGGCTTTGCAAGTAGTGGCTTTAATGGCACTGGGTATGGTAATCCCAGCACTCAGTAGGCTGAGGTAGAAGGATATTTGTGAGATTGAGGTCAGCCTGGGCTACAAAGTGAGTTCCAGGTCAATCTGGGCTGGAGTGAGACCCTGCCTCAAAAAAATCCAATTATTGTGGTTTATTGTCTATACTTAATGTCAATAAAGTTTAAAATAGGGGGACTGGAGGGATGGCTTAGCAGTAAGACGTTTGCCTGCAAAGCCAAAGGACTGAGGTTCAATTCCCCAGGACGCATATTAGCCAGATTCACAAGGGGACACAAGCATCTGGAGTTCGTTTGCAGTGGCTGGAGGCCCTGGTGCCCCCATTCTTTCTCTTTTTCTGTCAAATAAATAAATAAAATAAAAATGAAATATTTAAAAAATAAGTTTAAAACAGGGCTGGAGAGATGATTTAGTGGTTAAGGTGCTTGTCTGCAAAGTCTAACCACCCAGGGTTCAATTCCCCAGTACCCATGTAAAGCCAGATGCAGTGGTACATTCATCTAGAGTTCATTTGCAGCAACTAGAGGTCCTGGCATGCCCATTCTCTATCTGCCTCTTTCTTTCAAACAAATAAATAAAATAAAGTAATTTTCAAAATATTTATTTTTATTTTTTTTTAAATTTTTATTTATTTATTTGAGAGTGATAGACACAGACAGAAAGACAGAGAGAGGGAGAGAGAGAGAATGGGCGCGCCAGGGCTTCCAGCCTCTGCAAATGAACTCCAGACGTGTGCGCCCCCTTGTGCATCTGGCTAACGTGGGACCTGGGGAACCGAGCCTTGAACCGGGGTCCTTAGGCTTCACAGGCAAGCGCTTAACCGCTAAGCCATCTCTCCAGCCCTCAAAATATATTTTTAAGGTGAAAAGAGAACTATTATATGACCTTGTTACAGCATTGCTAAGCATACAAACCCAAAGGACTTTTAAGTCAACAACAGAGACAGTGGCACATTGATGTTATAGCAGCACTATTCATAATAACCAGGACATGTACCAGTCTAGAAACCCATGAATAAATGAATTAAAAAAATATGGTAGCCAAGCATGGTGGTACACACCTTTAATCCCATCACTCAGGAGGCAGAGGCAGAAGGATCACTGTGAGTTTGAAGCCACCCTGAGACTACACAGGGGTAAGCCTGAGCTAGTGAGACCCTACCTCGAAAACCAAAAAATATATATATATGGAGATGTGAGTAAAGGTACACTATGGAGTTTTATGTGACCATAAAGAAAAATAAAGTGAAGACATTTGCAGGAAAATGGGTGCAACAGGAAATCATTTTGTTAAGTGAAATAAGGTAGACACAGAAAGATAAAGAAAATACCACATCTGCTTTCACATATAGTACCTCAATTTAAAAATTGTACACATACACACACACATACACACAGCTATAAATGTGTATATTCATGTATATTCATATATGTGTGTAACATCAGTTTAGCACAGGCAGATACCAGTTTTTCAGTGATCAGGATGGTTGCTCAGAGGTACCTTCTACAGCACCAACTAGAAAGGGGATCATGAGAGGAGAGAGGAGAGAAATACAAAGGGTAATGGAATATATAATAGCAAAGCAGAGGGGTTGAGGAGAGGGTGGAGACAGCTGAGGGAAGGGAATGGCATGAGGGAAGAGGACCAATTGGGAAAAATGCTTAACACTGATGTGACAATGTCACAATGAAACCCATGCCTTTATTCTAAGCTAAAAGCTTTCAGAAATAAAACATAAATCCCCATATGATATTTATATTTATAAATAATAGTGCCGGGCATAGTGGCATACACCTTTAATCCTAGCACTTGGGAGGCAGAGGTAGGAGGATTGCCATGAGTTCGAGGCCACCCTGAGACTCCATAGTGAATTCCAGGTCAGCCTGGGCTAGAGTAAGACCCTACCTTGAAAAACCAAAAAAAATTAATAATAATAAAAAAAAATAGGGCTGGAGAGATGGCTTAGCGGTTAAGCGCTTGCCTGTGAAGCCTAAGGACCCCGGTTCGAGGCTCGGTTCCCCAGGTCCCACGTTAGCCAGATGCACAAGGGGGCAAATGCGTCTGGAGTTCGTTTGCAGAGGCTGGAAGCCCTGGCAAGCCCATTCTCGCTCTGTCCCTCTATCTGTCTTTCTCTCTGTGTCTGTCGCTCTCAAATAAACAAATAAATAATTAAAAAAAAATAATAGTCTGCCAATAACCACAACAAACCATTTAGTACAACACAGCTCATTCTTCAGGAGATGGATAGGAAGGCTCAGACTTTTGCCCATATCAAACAAACACAATCCAGTAACATTTACAACTGGTTCTTAACTAGACATCTTTGTACATACAAAAATATCATGAATACATACAATTTAGTGAGACTGGAGAGTCCAGCAAAGGCGTCACTGGCATCTTCAATAGCCCATGAAATTTCGTTGTTTCTCAAGTCTCTAAACAAAAAATGTCAGAGAGAGAGAGTTTACACTGCTCAACATAACCATCATACCACTGGGCAGCATCTTGGCATAGCAGCATAAAGGAGCACATGATTTTGATCTGTCCTTTACAGTTAGTTCATTTTGGTTTTTTGAAGTAGAGTCTCACTCTAGTTTAGGCTAACCTGGAATTTACCCTGAGGCCCCAAGTTGGCCTTGAATTCAAGGTGATCCTCCTACCTCAACTTCCTGAGTGCTGTGATTAAAGGCATATGCCACTACGCCCACCTAACAGTTACTTATGATAAATACCCAAACCTATTTTTCTTCTTCTTCTTCTTTTTTTTTTTTTTTTTTTTTAGTTTTTCAAGGTAGGGTCTCACTCTAGCCAAGGCTAACCTGAAATTCACTACGGAGTCTCAGGGTGGCCTTGAACTCATGGCAATCCTCCTGCCCTCCTACCTCTGCCTCCCAAGTGTTGGGATAAAAGGCATGTGCCACCACACCCAGCCCCAATTCCACTTTTTAAAAAATTGTTTTTTGTTTATTTATTTATTTGAGAGAGTGATTTAAAAAAAATGGGTGCACCAGGGCCTTCAGCTGCTGCAAACAAACTTGCAGATGCATGTGCTCTCTTGTTCATCTGGCTAATGTAGGTCCTGGAGAATTGAACCTTGAACTGGGGTCCTTAGGCTTCACAGGCAAGCGCTTAAATGCTAAGCCATCTCTTCAGCCCTACTTTTTTCTCTCCAGCCAATCCTACTTTTTAAAGGAGTACCTGTGATAAACACAGAGAAATGATTCTCATAAGCACTAAACTAGCCTTAATAAATAAAGCAATCTGCTAAAATTATGAATCTCCTTGGTTAATATAGTACCTAACTATGCTGGCATATTAAAAAGTATAAACAGGGAACTGCGGAGATGTTTTGGTGGTTAAGGAACTTGCCTACAAAGCCAAAGGAGCCAGGTTCAATTCCCCAGTACCCACATAAAAGCCAGATGCACAAGGTCGAGCATGCATGTGGAATTCATCTGCTTTGGCTAAAGGTCCTTCTAATTCTCTCTCTGTATGTGCCTGTCTCTCTATTAGATGATTTTTTTTTTTAAATTATAAACAGAGTCCTGCAAAAGGGATGGTTTCAAGATACAGGGGATATGGCCTACAAATCTGACTTCAGACTAATGGGATCCAAGCTTCATCCTAGGCCTTTAAACACAAAATGCATGGCAAAGAGAATTAACATAGCTCAAGAGCACTTAAACATGCCCTTGGAAGCAAAGATGATACACCCGTGTGTTAGAGTGGTCACTTTCTTTCTTTGTTTTTTGTTTTTTCTCTTAACACTTTATTTTCTTTAAAAGGAAAAGAATGGATCTTTAAAAGTCCACTAAGGTCTTCCAGGTAAGCTAGCAGCCTAGTAGCCACACCAAAGCAGCCTAGGAAGGGAAAGAAGCAGAAAAAGAACAAAATATATTCTTCTGCTGAAAAAGAGTAACAAGCAGGAAATTGGCCGGAATCCCACTGCAGGCGGCCACAATCCGCCCGCCAGCCTGCCCAGCCAGCACAGAGCAGCAAGAACAGAAACCGGGTGGAGGGATCGTCCACTCACATCGGCCTCCTCACAAAGTCAAGAAACCTGAAAGAGAAGACAGCAGGGACCAGGTGTGCAGCTCTGGTACAACTGCAGGCATCCTGTACAGCCTCCCATCCCCCAACTGCCAGTGCCACTAATCACCAGAGAACACCAGATCCAGAGACCAAAGCAACCTAACCAAGTCCACAGCACAACAGAGGAAGATTGAAGTGGGCATTCAGCACTGGTGAGATTGGAAGCCATCAACTGGATACCAAATTTGGTCAGGCATGCCTTTAATCCCAGCAGAGGGAAGAGGATCACAAAGAGTTCAAGGCCACCCTGAGACTACATAGTGAATTCCAGGTCATCCCTGGATACAGTAAGACCCTACCTCAAAAAAATAAAACAAAACAGAACTGAGCCTGCTTATACAAAGGCAAGTTCATAGGTCTGCACTGGAAGGGCTAATTTCTCTTTCTTGGCTTTACCATTCTGAAACTGTGTTTTGGTGTTGACTATTGTTGCCTTTGACACTTCTTGATTTATAGGGCTTTTGTCTATTTCTTCTGTCATTATTGGGAGCAGGGTGGGACCAACCCCAAGTTGACCTGGAACCCATTTCAGATCAGAAATCTCAACTTCCCAATTGACAGGATTAAGGGTGTAGAGCAACATACACCCTTAGGGACTTTGGCTTTTTATATTACCTGTTAGTTTTAATCCCCACTCTTGCATAAATACTGTGCTGGTTTGGATTAAATGTGTGTATGGCTCAGTTGAATTTTAGAATTTGCCAGTAAATTGCTCCACCCAGTCTACTACAGCATTTGAATAGCAAACAAACTCAACACCTAGGGTCACTTCTGCTGTCTCTTGGAGTAAAAGAGCTGCACCTGGTTGCTTAAATTCTTACCCTGAATATATATGTGGTGAGTTAATTCGGGTGTCCCGCCATAAACTTAGGTATTCTCCCCAGCTGATGGCAATTGGAAATTAAAGCCTCTTGGAGGCAGCGTACTGTTGGGAGCAGGCTTATGGGTATTATGGCCAGTTTCCCCATGCCAGTGTTTGGCATACTCTCCTGTTGCTATTGTCCACCTTATGTTGGCCAGCAAGTGATGTCCACCCTCTGCTCATGCCATCATTTTCCTCTGCCATGATGGAGCTCGCCCTCAGGTCTATATGCCAACATAAACCCTGTTTTTCCCCCACAAGCTGCTCTTGGCCAGGTGATTTCTGCCAGCAATGTGAACCTGACTGAAACAGTAATGTTGGTACTGAGAGTGGCGTTGCTGCTAGACACCTGATTGTGGGGCTTTGTCCTTTTGGAACTGATTTTCAAGAGGAATGTGGAAGGATTTGAAACCTTGGTCTAAGAGTCACCTTGCAGCGCTGTAAGTACAGCTTGATGGACTATTCTGGTCAGAGTTGAAAGACCTGAATGCAGTAAGAACTATAGACTGTGAGATTTGGCTTGCGAGGGTAAGAAAGGGCTTTTCATGGACCAGGCTAGAAGCAGTTTGTGTGAGAAGCTTACTGTTATGGCCACGTCCTAAGAAGTTGTGCAGGGTTACTTTGCATAGAAACGAACATATGGTACAGAAATAAATCTTTAGGCCAAAACTGCTGCCTGTTCAGCTGCAACTGCATGAGATTATAACCATTAAGATTGGGCCAGCTGACCTGCACTGGGACAACAGAAAGAATCCAATTTTTTGAAGCGGCCTGATAGCTCAAGGAGTGTCCTATTCTTCAAAGTCTACTTTATTCCCCAATGGATTAACAAACTGGCACTCGACCTGGTATTGTGGGGTATAAGAAATGTAGGAAAGAGAGGGTCATTGAGTTTGCAATGCATTCTTGTGTTCTGGAAATGGCCATGGGCAGTGTGAAGCATGGAGACCCAATGGAGCCTTGAAATGAACCGTGGGTTGCAGTGAAGTCCCAGTGGAGATGCTGGGACCATGAGATGGCTGCTAAGGAAAGCTGTTGGCCCTGGGTGGAGTTTTCCAGGACTGTGAGTAGCCTAGACGGAGGGGCAAAATTGGCTGGCAGTATCACATAACTGATGCTAACCTATATTACAGAGCCATGGTAACAAAAACAGCATGGTACTGACACAAAAACAAACATGTAGATAAATGGAACAAAATAGAGGACCCACATGTAAGTCCAGGTAGCTACAGCCACCTGATCTTCAAAAATGCCAAAATACTCACTGGAGAAGACACCTTCTTCAACAAATAGTGCTGGGAAAACTGGATAGTTATATGTAAAAGGATGAAATTAGATCCTTATCTCTCTCTATTCACAAGAATTAAGCCCAAATGGATCAAAGACCTTAATATCAGACCTGAAACTCTGAAACTGCTAGAGGAAAATGTAGGGGAAACCCTTCAACATATTGGTCTTAGAAAAGCCTTTCTGAATATAACCCCAGTTGCTCAGCAAATAAAACCACAGATTAACCACCGGGACCTCATGAAATTACCAAGTTTCTGTACAACAAAGGACACTGTGAATCAAGCAAAGAGGCAACCTACAGAATGGAAGAAAATCTTTGCCAGCTATACATCTAACAGAAGTATAATATCCAGGATGTACCAAAAAACTAAATAATAAGAAACCAAGCCGGGCATGATGGCACATGCTGCCTTTAATCCCAGCACTTGGAAGGCAGAGGTAGAAGGATCACCATGAGTTTGAGGCCACCCTGAGACTACATAGTGAATGTCAGGTCAGCCTGGGCTGGAGTGAGACCCTACAGGGGGTAGTGGGGTGAACCACAGCTGTGATCTAATTTAAGTTTGTCAGTTTACACTAATCTACTTTCACTCCTGATGATACGGAAATAGGAAGAAAACAGCCTCATAATTTTTCAGGCAAATCTGAAGAATCAACTTGGAAGACTGAGAGGTAAGATGATTGCAAGTTAAAGGCCAGAAAAACCATCTCTCTTCAAAAAATATATCAGGAGCTGGAGAGATGGCTTAGTGGTTAAGACACTTGCCTGTGAAACCTAAGACCCAGGTTTGATTCCCCAGTACCCTCATAAGGCCAAATGAAGATGATGGCCCATGTATGTGGAGTTTATTTGAAATGGCTAGAGGCCCTGGCATGCCTACTATCTATCTGCCTTTCTCTCTCTCTCAAAATTAAATAAATAAAATATTTTTTAAAAAACCAAATATATACCTATGCATGTACACATCTGTATTTTTGTCTATATACATGTTCAGATACATATGTGTGTGTGTGTGTTTGTACTCATTTGTATGTGTGTGTGCTCCCTTGTCGTTGATTGTCAGGACCCAAAGTTGGGAGCCTGATACTTCCTAAAAGAATTTATTAACTCTGAACCCAATAACCACAAAATCTTCTATATAAGAGCTACAAATTTAGCCAGGTGTGGTAGTGCATGCCTTTAATCCGAGCACTCGGGAGGCAGAGGTAGAAGGATCACTGAATGTTTGAAACCACCCTGAGACTACATAGTGAATTCCAGGTCAGCCTGAGCCACAGTGAAACCCTACCATGGGGGTGGGAGAGTGGGGACAGACCAAACCCAAAACAAAGAATCTACAAATTTAGTCTGGAGATACAGTTTAACAGTAAGAGCACTCACTAGTCTAGCTCATACAAAACCCTGGGTTCAATCAACAAAACCACTATAAAAAAATAAACTCTGCATGTTTACACAGGCACAGTAGCCATATGCCAGTAACCTCAGCACCTGGAAGGCAGAGGCAGGAGTTTAAGACCAATGTAAGCTAGACAGTAAGATCCTGTCTCCAAAAACCAAGTCTGCAGTAGAGGCAGGGGATATAGCTAGGTAGTTCAAAATTTGCCTAGATCATGTTCAAGGTTCAATCCCTAGGATCTCCGCCCATATACCCCCCAAACTACAAAAAACCAAAGTTGTGCTGCAAACCTCTAATAGTAAACAAAGATGCTTAAGCTCCTCACAACCTTTGAATGAGCATTAACAGTTCTGATGCACTATCAAGGCCAGAGAAACAAAAACAAGAAATCAATGTTTTAAAAAAATATTTTATTTTTATTTATTTATTTATTTGACAGAGAAAGAGAGTGAGAAAATGGGCGCTCCAGGGCCTCCAGCCATTAAAATTGAACTCCAGATGCGTGCATGCGCCCCCTTGTACATCTGGTTAACGTGGCTCCTGGGGAATTGAACCTGAGTCCTTTGGCTTTGCAGGCAAACACCTTAACTGCTAAGCCATCCCTCAAGCCCCAATCAATAATTCTTTTTTTTTTTTTTGACGTAGGGTCTCACTCTGGTCCAGGCTGACCGGGAATTAATTATGTAGTCACAAGTTGGCCTAGAACTCATGGCGATCCACCTGAGTATTGGGACTAAAGGTATGAGCTACCACACCTGGCACCAATCAATAATTCTTGATTGACACCAGCAACTGACGATCAGACTTTATTATTTGTTCAATTAACTCAGAATTGAAAACACAAACTATTTTAACTACTTACTATAAAATGTATTTATGAAACACAGAAAAAGATTGCCTTGCCCTGAGACACAAGACAGAAGAAACACAAAATACTAGCATATGTACATTTTCAGAATGTTATTTTAATTCATTTGGGGTTTTTTTTTGTTTTTTTTCAGGCAGGATCTCACTCTAGCCAGACTGGCTTTGAACTCCTGGCAATCTTCCTACTTCAGCCTCCTGAGTGGTGGGACCCTTTAATACCAGCACTTAGGGGGCAAAGGTAGGAGGATTGCTGTGAGTTTTGAGGCCAGCCTGAGAATACATGGTGACTTCCAGGTCAGCTACAGGAAGACCCTACCTGGGGGGCGGGGGGGGAAGAAGGGGGAGAAATGAATGTACTTACAGTGTTTGAAGATTGGAAAGAAACCTAAATACACCATCAGCAATGTGAGTGACTCTGTTGTCCCCCAAATTCAATCTCTCCAATAAACTCAGACCCACAAAAGCAGATTCATCAAGGCGGGTGAGCTGATTATACGATAAATCGCTAAAAAGCAGGAAACATGAAAAGTAAGGAATTCATTGTATTTATCTTAACTTACAAAAAAGTTAACTGTATTTACATGGTAAGTTTAACACTTGAAATAAAGTTTGAAGAAAGAGGGATGTTAGATCTCTTCTGGCTATGAGAATGACTTCTTCCAACTTGCTGTAGTATCATAGCCTCCCAATAAGTGCAATCAACACTTACAGTTCAGAGAGTCTTTGGCAGAACTCCCACGCATCAGGGCTGATTTTCTCAATAGCATTTTGGCTCACATACAGTTGCTGTAACATTCGCAGCCCATATAGCCACCCCTTGTTCACTCCTGTAAGGTTATTGTGTTCTAGTTCTCTGCAGAAATAAAGCAAGCAAGGCATTTCAATAGCAAGCAGTTTTAAATCTTAAGTTTTTCTTTAACACACATAAACCTTTCTTCAACCCTAGTGACCTAAGAAATTCTATTCAAAAGAATATTTATGGGTATATACTATGTTCATCAAACTGTCCAGTAAGTACTTCTCTTAATGTTCATACCCATATATTAATACTACTCTCACTTTTGGTAGAGAACCTTCTCTTTTCAGATGGCAGTGACCTTGGGATGACTCAGAAGGCACCATGGGGCTGAGAAGAAGTGACAAAGGAGTGCTCAGCACTGCAATATCTCTATCATACCTTCCATGGCTCAGGGTCCACTGCAGAAGAAGTGGCAGAAAGACCATAAGAGCCAAAGGAAAGGCAGGCCTCCTTACAACGCACTCCCCCAGACACAAAATGGCCTGTATATCCATGACCTCACAGTGCCTGACACTACCTATACAAGACCATCATATGAGGAAGAAAAGATCATGACATCAAAATAAAAGAGAGACTGATTGAGATGGGGAGGGGATATGATGGAGAATGGAGTTTCAAAGGGGAAAGTAGGGGGGAGAGAAGGCAGTACCATGAGATACTGTTTACAATCATGGATAAATAAATTTTTTTAAATTATACCTTTCTTAAGGGAGGAGGGTACTTAATAGGTTGATATTGTATATATGTAAGTACAATGATTGTTATGGGGAGGTAATATGATGGAGAATGGAATTTCAAAGGAGAAAGTGTGTGGGGGGTGAGGGAATTAACACGGGATTTTTTTTATAATCATGGAAAATGCTAATAAAGATTTTAAAAAATATATACCTTTCTTAAGAATTGGTGCAAAAGTAAGAAGGGATATGACTCAATGAGTAGAAAGCCTCCCTTGCATGTACAAATTCTTATGTTCAACACCCAGAATTGTATAAGGCAGGTATGGCAGCACTCATTATAATCTTTTTTGTTGTTGTTGTTGTTTTTGGTTTTTCAAGGTAGGGTCTTACTCTAGCTCAGGCTGGCCTGGAATTCAATATGTAGTCTCAGGCTGGCCTCGAACTCTTGGCAATCTTCCTACTTCTGCCTCCTGAGTGCTGGGAAAGGAGTGTGCCAGCACACCCAGCCACATCTATAATCCTAATACTTGAGAAGTAGAGGCTAGAAGATCACAAGTTCAAGGTCTTCCTCAGGTATATATCAAGTTTGAGACCAGTCTAGGCTATATGACACTCTGTCTCAAAAAAAAAAACAAAAAAAAAAAAAACAGGGCTTAGGAGGAGGAGATAGTTAAGAGTTATAAAGGCTGTTGGCCTGGGTTCAATTCCTCAAAACCATAAAGGGGCTGGAAAGATGGCTTAGTGGTTAAGCACTTGCCTGTGAAGCCTAAGGATGCCAGTTCAAGGCTTGATTCCTCAGGACCCACATAAGCCAGATGCACAAGGTGGCACATGCATCTGGAGTTCATTTGCTGGAGGCCCTAGCATGGCCCTTCTCTCTCTGCCTCTTTCAATCTGTCACTCTTAAATAAATAAAAATAAATAAATAAATAAACAAAACCCACATAAAGCCAGATGCAAAGTGGTTTGTGCATGGCATGTGTGTACTCATACACACATATGCATACAGACACACACATAACTTAAAAAAACAAGCAAACAAAAATGATTTAGTGCTAAAGAGCATTAAAACTATCTACAAATGCAGGCTGAAGACATGGTTTAGCAGTTAAGGTATTTGCTTGTGAAGACTAAGCATCTAGGTTCAATTTCCCAGAACCCATGTTAGCCTAATGCACAGGGTGATGCATACATCTGAAGTTCATTTGCAGTGGCTAGAGGCCCTGGCATGCCCATTCTCTCTCTCTCTCAAATAAATAATTAAATAAACTATCAAAATCAACATGCTGAACAGCACAATATTCTTTCATAACATAAATTCTGATTATTTTTACCAATCCAAATAATAGAAAATACCAATTTTTTTTTACAAAAGGAACTTTTGTATTTTTTGGTTTTTTTCAAGGTAAGGTCTCATTCTAGTCCAGGCTGACCTAGAATTCACTATGTAGTCTCAGGGTGGCCTTGAACTCACAGCGATCCTCCTACCTCTGCCTCCCAAATGCTAAGATTAAAGGCATGAGCCACTATGCCCAGCAACATAAGAAACTTTTTAAAAAATTTAAAAAAAAAACACTAAGAAACATTTTACTGGGCTGGACAGATGACTTAGCAGTTAAGGTGCTTGCCTGCAAAGCCAAAGAACCCAGGTTTGAATCCCCAGGACCCATATAAGCCAGATGCACAAGGTGGCACATGCATCTGGAGTCAGATTGCAGTGGCTAGAGGCCCTGGCATGCCCATTCTCTTTCTCTGTCTGCGTCTTTCTCCCTTTCTAATAAATAAATTGAAAAAATTAAAAAAAATATATTTTTTTACTTATTTGAGAGAAAAACTAAGAGGCAGATTAAAAAAAAAAATGGGTGTACCAGGACCTCTAGCCATTATAAACAAACTCCAGATACATGAGCCAACTTCTGTATCTGGCTTACATGGGTCCTCGGAAATCAAACCTGCATCCTTTGGCATTGCAGGCAAGCGCCTTAACCATTAAGCTATCTTTCCAGCCCTTTAAGAAAACTTTTTAAGAATGATAACAAAAATAGCAGCTGGCTGGGCTGGAGGGATGGCTTAGCGGTTAAAATGCTTGCCTACAAAGCCTAATGACCCGAGTTCAATTCCCCAGTGCCAGATGCACAAGTTGGCGCATGCATCTGTAGCTCATTAGCAGTGGCTGGAGGCCCTGGTGCACCCATTCTGTCTGTCTCTCTTCTATCTCTCTTTATTTGCAAATAAATAAATATACACACACACATACACACACTAATGTGCAAGCTAGGAAACCTTACAAGATCTGTGTGGGAGTCAGGGATGTGACTTAGTGATTTAGTATAGGTAACACCTGGGATCCCCCACCCTCCCTCCTCGCTCTCATACACTCTCAATGGCTGCGAGTTCGAGGCCAGCCTGAGACAACAGAGTAAATTCCAGGTCAGCATGGAGACCCTACCTTGAAAAACCAAAAAATAAAATGTTTATATATTTATTTTATAACAGAGAATGGAGAAAGAACTAAGATACCTTTACATTAATTGATTATCCTGACCATCTGGTATTGAAAATATCCAGGAAGACTCCTTCCAACAATCCCCTATTCTAGAGTTCCTAATACTTACAATTCTTCCATATTATTCAAGCCAAAAAATGCTCCATCTTTCAGCTTGCTAATTCCATTCCGCTGCATTTTCAATGATCTTAAGGAGTCAAGCCCTTGGAAGGTAAGACCTTCTACAATTTTAATCCTGTTTCTTTTAAGTTCCCTAAAACAAAAGATGTTAGAGTCAGAAAATGACTTTCTGAATTACTCTAGTAATTTAAAAGGAAAAAAAACACTGTACAGAAAATCATTCGTTTTATAACTCATCTATCTAGTTACTCACAAAAACTGGAGGTGAGGCAGCTTGAAGATCTTAGGTGGAATCATGCTAATTCGGTTCCGGTTCAACTTTACCACTAATAAAGAGCTTGATAAGTTATCAAAGCAACCAGCCTCCAAAGTGGCTATCCTATTGTTACTCAAATTCCTACAATGAACAAGAAAGAAAAAAAATAAGCTTTCTACCACAGGAAAGCTGTCCCAAATCTACAAATCTGCCCTAGATACAGACCAGTACTTTCTGACAACAGTGTGCACTCTTCTGGTCAGAAGTGGGGGACAGCTCTGACCACTTGGAAACCAGCTGTGGCTCAACTTCAACCTACATAAAGGACTACTGAAAACAACAAAATTCTCCCTGCAGTGGTGGCTCATAATTTGCCAGATATTTTAAAAGATTGTAATGTCTTGCTACTTAGAAGGAGGAGGCAACTGGCCTGAATTCCAGGCCAGCAGGCCTCAAGACAAAAACAAAAATTTGCCATAGTTACTCCTCATAAAATAATTTCCAAGTGTGGGGGAAAAAAGTGGGAGACAAACAACCACAAAAACCCAACCCTAAGTTTGTTTTACACATGCCTATTAAAGCCACAATAAACAGAAGACATTTGGGAAAAATAAGTAGCAATGGATAATACAGCCCACTTTTCGTTGGACTTTACTTAATATTCTTCCAAAAAATAAATAAATACTAAAGTAAACCTAATCCCTGATGTTACTTACAAGTATTTAAGTTGCATTCGAGGAAATGAAGATGTCTTGAGTTCTGATATGAGATTGGAACTGAGGTCTAAATTCTCAAGAGCAGGGTAAAACTGCAATGCCTCTGCATTTATTTCTGGGATTAAATTATGAACTCTGTAAAACAAAGATAGTATTTAAAAATATTGCCAATGATCACTCTGCCTCAGGCAACAGGATATTAAATAATTAGGATAAACAATATAAGCATTTAGAAATCAAACCAGAAAAACAAAACTATGTATTTTTCATAATTTAAGTAAAATACCTGAGATCTAACTTACAATGAAAGTAGAGTAATATTAGGTGTTGGTTCTCCAAAATATGGAATTTCTGTCAGCTCATTGTAATTCATTTTCCTAGGCAAGGAAGAAAACAGATTTAAAAGTTTCTTGAGGGAAATGAGTAAATTCTGATTTCTGACTGTATCTTCAGGGTAGGTACCAAATTTGAAAACACCTATGTCTGAGCTAGAGAGATAGCTTAGTGATCAAGGTGCTTATATGCAAAGTCAAAAGACCCAGATTCAATTACCCAGGTTCCCACATAAGTCAGATGCACAAGGCTAGCTTCAAACTCAGTGATCCTCCTAGCTCAGCTTCCTGAATGCTGAGGTTAAAGGCATGTGCCACCACACCCAGCTCTTTCATATTTATTTGACATCTCTGGATGGAATATTCGCAAATTCATGATGTATGAAATAACTTCAAAGAATTCAACATGAAACAGATAAAAATAACTTACACTCCTTGTAATGTTTGTGATTCCAAGCTGATGTTCCAGTTAGACAGCCGATTATGACTCAAATCCCTAAAGGAAGACAAAATATTTTCATCTAGTGTTAGAGAAAAATTAGGGGGGGGGTAGTGATATAGTTCACTGATGAAAGGCTTGCCTAACATGTGTCAGGTCCTAGGTTTGATCCTCAATACTACAAAAGGAGGGGAGGGGGCTGGGCTTGCAAAGCCTGCTGGCCAGGATTTGATTTCCCAATACCCACATAATGATGGCTCTGTCTAGAATCTGCAGTGGCAAGAAGCTCCAGCAAGACCATTCTCATTCATTCATTCTCATTCCCTCTCTCTCTCTCTCTCTCTCTCTCTCTCTAATAAAAATATTTCAAAGCCAGGTGTGGTGGTGCACGCCTTTAATCCCAGAACTTGGGAGGCAGAGGTAGGAGGAACGCCGTGAGTTCAAGTCCACCCTGAGATTACATAGTGAATTCCAGGTCAGCCTGAACTAGAGTGAGACCCTGCCTCTAAAAACAAAACAAAAAAACAGGTGTTTGCTTGCAAAACATAATGACCTGGGTTTGATTACCCAGTACCCATATGAAGCCAAGATGCACAAAGTGGTGTACACATCTGGAGTTCACTTGCAGAGGCTAGAGGCTCTGGCATGCCGGTTCGATCTGTGCATTTGTCTGTCTGTTTCTCCCTCTGCTTGCAAATGAATAAAATATTTAAAAAAATAAAAACACAAGAGGCAAGGCATGGTGGGGCATACCTTTAATCCCAGAACTTGGGAGGCAGAGGTAAGAGGATCATCATAGTTTGAGGCCAGCATGAGAATACATAGTAAATTCCAGGTTAGCCTGGGCTAGAGTGACACCCTACCTCAGTAAACCAAAACACACACACACACACACACACAGAGAGAGAGAGAGAGAGAGAGAGAGAGAGAGAGAGAGAGAGAGAGACACCACGCATGGTGACTCTCGCCTTTAATCCCAGCACTTGGAAGGCAAAGGTAGGAAGACTGCTCTGAGTCCAAGGTCAGCCTGATACTACATTCCAGGTTAGCCTGGGCTAGAGTGAGACCCTAACTACCCCCCCCAAAAAAAGTGAATTTCAAGGCTGGAGAGATGGTTTAGCAGTTAAAGCACTTGCCTGCAAAGCCAAAGTACCCCAGTTCGATTCCCCAGGACCCATGTAAGCCAGATGTACAAGGTGGTGTTGCAAGTGTCTGGAGTTTTGTTTGCAGTGGCTGGAAGCCCTGGCATGCCTATTCTCTATCTCCCTCCCTCCCCACCCCTGCTTCTTTCTCTCAGTCTCAAATAAATAAATAAATATTAAAAATATTAATTTCAGTAGTATAGAGAAGAATAAATACTTTAATTTTACAAGGTTTGTTCTAATTATTTTATTTATTTATTTAACATGGTTCAATAAACAGTCAAGTGTGGTAGCTAGTCTATGCTATAAGCCTAGCACTCAGGAAGCTCAAGCTCAGAAAGACATGAGCTCCAGACCAGCCTGAGCTACATAGCAAAACTCCTGCAGCACAGGGGAGCGCTCAGCACTGAGACCCATACCCTCCAAAGCTCGGGAACTATTTATTGCATAAGAAGTGGCTGAGAAATAATATAAGAGCCAAAGGAAGGGGAGGTATGTTTTGCAATACTGTCTTCCATACACAAAGAGGCCAAATCTCACAGTGGCTGATGCTACCTACCTAAGACCTGCATAATAGGAAAGAAAAAATGATGACATCAAAATCGAAGAGAGGCTGGGTATGGTGGTGCACACCTTTAATCCCAGCACATGAAAGGCAGAGGTAGGAGGATCACCATGAGCTTGAGGTCACTCTGAGACTACATAGTGAATTCCAAGTCAGCCTGAGCTAGAGTGAAACCCTACCTTGAAAATTCACAAAAAAGAGAGAGAGACAGAGAAACTAGTTAGAAAGAAAGGATTCAGTGGAGGGGGGATTAGGGAGAGGAGGAAAAGGGAGTGTGGTTGGAGGGGATTATGATCATGGCATACCGTCTATATGAATGGAAGTAGTCAATAAAAAGATTAAAAAAAACTGTCTTTGAGGATGGTCCAATGGTAGTGGGTTATCAGTACTAACATTAGTGTCACTAAAATTGTATACAACCCCCACTGCTAAATTTGACAGGCTTAAAAAAAAAAAACTGTCTTTGAGTCAGGGAGGGAGGGCAGGGATGGAAATTATCATGGCTTATTATCTATACCTATTGAAGCTGTCAATAGAAAGTTTTTTAAAAGAGCTGGAGAGATGGCTTAGTGGTCAAGGTGCTTGATGGCAAAGCCTAAGGACCCAGGTTCAATTTCTCAGGACCCACATAAGCCAGGTGCACAAGGTGGCGCATGCGTCTGACATGCCCATTCTCGCTCGCCCTCCCTCCCTCTCTCTCTCTCTCAAATAAATTAAATATATTTTTCAAAAAGGTTTTTAAAAAACCTGTCGCACACAAAAGAAGTATTTTTAGAAGAGTATCAGGGGACATCTTCACCCTCGTCTCCAGCTTCCCTACAGCACTGCTCTTTCCCAATAGCAATGGATGAGAATATTGCACACTATTTCTTATATAGCCTTCCAGATATGTTGTGTATACCATAAATTTTGTACACAAATGGAAACGTACACATTCAGCTCCTTGCTTTCTGCATTTAACAGTAAGTTTCTTGATCTCTTGTAAATTCAAAGGTAGATTTAACTAGTCAGAATAGTGAGTTTAGGTGGGCTCACACCTATAATCCCATATTCTGGAGGCAGAGGCAGGAGGATTGCCTTGAGTTCTAGGCCAGTCTTCATTACAGTGTGAGTCCAGGTTGGCCTGGGCTACAGACCCTGTTTCAAAAATCAAAAAGAGACAGAAATCATGGTAAATGCTAATAAAAAAAAATTTTTTTTAAAGAAAAAAAAAGAGACAGAACTGGAGGAACTGGAGCTGACTACATTGTTCCAGTTTGGTCTTCCTAGAGAGCTACCTAGCTTCTGAAGAGGGAAATTAATCTCTGTCCAAATTACGTAGTGATGATTGTAACAGTAGTGGCTGAGCAGTTATTAAATGCCAGTCTTATGTGTACTTTACAGATATCACTGGCTAAACTCAGCACTCTCCTACCAGCATGCACCACCTCAACCACACAACTGGCTAAACCACACAACTATTTTAACAAGGAATTACTTCCACAGCCCACACTTTTCTTATATATAAACAGGTACTGAAACCAGTAACTTGTCAATCCAAAAGAATTATATCAAAGCAGAGAACCATATATTCAAAATTCCATCTCATTTCTAGTAAGTGGTTTATAGCAGAGATTTCACTATAGTCATGAGTGAAAATTTTTAAACAGGCTTTTAATAGGCCCTTTTAAATAGGCCCTGGCACACCCATTCTCTCCCTAAATATATCTGCCTCTTTTCTTTCTCCTTTCTCTCTTAAATATATAATTTTTTTTAAAAAATCACCTGAGCCAGGCGTGGTGGCACACACCTTCAATCCCAGCACTTGGGAGGCAGAGGTAGGAGGATTGCTGTGAGTTCGAGGCCACCCTGAGACTACATCGTGAATTCCAGGTCAGCCTGAGCTAGAGTGAGACCCTACCTTGAAAAAAAAAAAAAAAAAATCACCTGGATGGTACCTGGCATCTTTATAAGGCTAAGGTAGAATGCAGCCCACACAAGCTGTCTGACCAAAAGATGTAATGTATGTTACAATATGGCTAGCAACAGGGACACACTGCAGCAACACTACAGATCAATTTACCTCACTGTGCCACCACAGGCAGCTGATAGATGCATGCAGGTTTGAATGACGTCTCTATCGTAACAGCACAATTTGTTCTCAGATAGATTCATGCCTGTCCATCAGCAAAACTCAGCTACTCTCATTGAAGAGCTTAATTTTCACTGTGACCTAACAAAGGCTACATTAAGCCAGTTCTTTTCTACAACAGTTTTAAGTCTTTATTCTGAGATATCAGGTACAAGGTACCAGCTAAAGGATACTCTGAATGAAGGCAGGTGTTGAGAAACAAAATAAAAACATGAATTTGCTTTACATAAAAATGTTATATTTGAGCCAGGCGTGGTGGCGCACGCCTTTAATCCCAGCACTAGGGAGGCAGAGATAGGAGGATTGCCATGAGTTTGAGGCCACCCTGAGACTCCATAGTGAACTGCAGGTCAGCCTGGGCTAGAGTGAGACCCTGCCTCAAAAAACCAAACAACAACAAAAAAAATGTTACATTTGGGCTGGAAAGATGGATTATGGTTAAGCACTTGCCTGTGAAGCATCAAGACCCCGGTTCGAGGCTCAATTCCCCAGGACCCACGTTAGCCAGATGCACAAGGGGGAGCACACATCTGGAGTTCATCTGCAATGGCTAGAGGCCTGGGCGCGCCCATTCTTTCTCTCTCTGTCTCTTTATCTGCCTCTTTATCTGCCTCTTTATCTCTGTGCTCTCAAATAAATAAAAATAAAAATAAGGGCTAGAGAGATGGCTTAGTGGTTAAGTGCTTGCCTGTGAAGCCTAAAGACCCCGGTTCGAGGCTCCATTCCCCAGGACCCACATTAGCCAGATGCACAAGAGGGTGCACACATCTGGAGTTCGTTTGCAGTGGCTGGCAGTCCGGGCACACCCAGTCTTTCTCTCTCTTTCTGCCTCCTCCTCTCTGTCTGGTACTCTCAAATAAATAAATAAAAATTTTTAAAAAAATAAATAAATAAAATGTTGTATTTGGGGCCAGAGAGATGGCTTAGCGGTTAAGCCGCTTGCCTGTGAAGCCTAAGGACCCTGGTTTGATTCCCCAGGACCCATGTAAGCCAGTTGCACAAGATGGCACATACATGTGGAATTCATTTGCAGTGGTTGGAGGCCCTGGCACGCCCATATTCTCTCTCTCTCTCTCTCTTTTTCTCTGTTGCTCTCAAATAAAAATAAACAAAAAAAAGTTATATTTAATTCAGATGTGGTGGCTCATGACTTTAATCCCTGCATTGAGGAGGCCTCAGGTAGGAGGTGAGTTTAAGGTCACACTGGGCTACAAAATGAATTCCAGGTCAGCTTGAGCTAGAGTGAGACTCTGCTTCAATTTTATTTTATTTTATTTTTTTTTTTTTTAGGGCTACAAATATAGCTCAATGGCAAAGTGTGTACTTAGCATGTACCAAACCTGGCTTCAATCCCCAGCACCAAAATAAAAAAAAAAATCTTATACCCAGATACCTTCAACCAACAGGTACTCAGTAACAAACATAATTTTATGGAAGTGAAATGTTCTAATGTTGTTTTGTAACATTTCAACTCTAGCAAAAATTCACTTACTCTAAGTTGGATAATCTGTGTTTTTATCCTTGAGCTCATGGTATAACCAATAAAGAGCTAACACCGGCTAGGAAGCAGGCATGGTATAATCCAAAATTCTACAACCTACAACTGGTAAAATTTAGTAATATTTCCCCTGATGAATTCAGGCTCTTATTTTAATCACAGCAGTGTTCCTAACACCTTCTCCAACCTCAAATTTCCCTAGCAGTGTAACTCCTGACTATTCACCTCTCCTAACAGTTCGCCATGTATGTCACTCAGCAATAACACAGACAATCCTTGACCAAATAAATAACCTCTAAAGAATCATTATTAAGCAGGGTGTGGTTGCTCATGTCTTTAATTCCAGTCCTCAGGAGGCCAGCCTGGGCTACAATAACAGAGGGAGAAAGAAGAGGAGGAGGGAAGAAAAATTATTATATTTAAAGCAGGGCTGAAGAGATGGCTCAGTGGTTAAAGGCACTTGTTTTGTTACAAAGTCTGATGGCCTAGGATCAATTTATATACATAATGCCAAGCACACAAAGTGAAGCATGCATATGGAGTTGATTTGCAGTGGCAAGAGCCCCTGGCATTTTCTTCCATTGCAAATAAATAAAAATACTTTTAGGGCTGGAGAGATGGCTTAGCAGTTAAGCACTTGCCTGTGAAGCCTAAGGACCCCGGTTCGAGGCTCGATTCCCCAGGACCCACGTTAGCCAGATGCACAAGGGGGCGCACACATCAGGAATTCGCACCCATTCTCTCTCTCTCTGCCTCATTCTCTGTCTGTCGCTCTCAAATAAATAAATTTTTAAAAAAAATTTAAAAAATACTTTTAAAAAATTAAAGCAAGGTGCTGGAGAGATGGCTCAGCAGTTAAGGCACTAGCCTACAAAGTCAAAGGAACCAGGGTCGATTCCCCAGGACCCACGTCAGGCAGATGCACAAAGAGTTTGTCTGCAGTGGCTGGAGGACCTGGTGTACCCATTCTCTCCCTCCCTCTGCTTCTTTTTCTTAAATAAGTCTTTAAAAAAAATTAAAGCAATAAAAAAACTAAACTTATGCATGGTAAAATAAACAACTTCATATCAGTAATAGTGAAATAATTCAGCATCTCTACTTGGGAAAAGAGTAGTCTTCCCTATCTTTGAAGAATGTATAGTACTTTCAAGTGACTCCAAAGGACACTTTGGCATAATCTGGAGCCTCTATATAGAATAACGTTTAAAAGACATATAAAGGGCTGAAGAGATGGCTTTCCGGTTAAGGCATTTGCCTGCAAAGCCAAAGGACCCCGGTTCGATTCCCCAGGACCTACATAAGCCAGATGCACAAGGGGGTGCATGTGTCTGGAGTTTGTTTACAGTGGCTGGAGGCCCTGGCATGCCTATTCTCTCTGCTCCCTCCCCCCAACCCGCCTTTTTTTCCCCTCTGTCTCTCAAATAAATAAAATAATAAAACCGGGCGTGGTGGCGCATGTCTTTAATTCCAGCACTTGGAAGGCAGAGGTAGGAGGATCGCTGTGAGTTCAAGGCTACCCTGAGACTCCATAGTGAATTCCAGGTCAGTCTGGGCCAGAGTGAGACCCTGCCTCGAAAAACAAAAAAAAAAAAAAAAAAAAGGTAAAGATACATGCTTTGAAACAACCTCATATGTCAGAACACTACAGAACTTTCTGAAACAGGTATACATTCACTAAGACTAAAACACTAAAGATGAACTAAAATACCCCCCAACATAGTTCTCCCACAGAAAACAACTAAACTATACCAGTGGAGCTGTTTATCAAAATGGCCTCGGGGGCTGGAGAGATGGCTCACCTATTAAAGGCACTTTCTTAAAAAGCCTAACAGCCTGGGTTCAATTCCCCAGTAAAGCCAGACCCTACCTCAACAACAACAAAAAAAGTAATTGTCTGAACCTGATGCACACCTTTTGTCCCAACACTCCAGAGGCTGAGGTAGGAGGATTGCCCTGAGTTCAAGGGACAGCATAAGATTCAACTGTTTGTGGGGTTTTCATTTTCTTTTCTTTTTAAATTTTTTAAACATTTATTTATTTGAGAGAGAAATAGACACTTCAGGAATCCAGCCTCTGTAATGAACTCCAGACACTTGAGCCACCTTGTACATCTGGCTTTACATAGGTACCGGCGAATCAAACCTGGGTTCTTTGGATTTGCAGGCAAGTGCTTTAACCACTAACCCATCTCTCCAGCCTTATAGCCCAGGCTGCTCAGAAACTTACTGTGTAGCCTAGGCTGGCCTTGAACTACTGGGGATCCTCCTACCTCAACCTTCAAGCACGGGATTAAAGGCCTGTGCTACCATGACTGACTGGCTCAGTCTTGAGGTTAGCCTGGGCTAGAGTGAGACCCTGCTTTAAAATAAAAGAAAAGTAACTATTTGATAAACGACTGTGTGCCAATGCTGAGTGACATCCATGGTACACTCTTAGAAAGGAGTCAAGAGTTACACTGTCAGGGAGACTTAGGTTGGGAAGTGTTGGGAACACTGCTGTGATTAAAATGAAGGTCCTAAAGTATCCTTTCAACCATCCCTAAAATATAATTAACAGTCACTAACCTTTCTTTATGTGCTAACACAGTAAGTATCTGAGAATTACTGGACATGATGAGTGTAAGTAAAGTTCTCAACAAAGCCCTTATCTCCGTGTTATAAGCTCCACTCCCCCATGCTATAGGAAAGCAGCTGCGATAAATGATGAATTATTAAAGTTCTTAATTCGTGTGGAGCCAGAAGTGCCATTAAAGTAGTTGTGTTGTCATCTGGGGTTAAATTATTTATAAAATGCACATAGAAGTCACCATTGAGAAAGAGAAAATCAAGTTCTGTATGGAAGCTTGCAGCAGAGAAGCCCTACAACCAGGAAGCAGGGGTTTTCTTCTGCGCAGTCACATTAAATAAACTTCTAGAAGCCGAGAGTGGTGGTGCACGCCTTTAATCCCAGCACTCGGGAGGCAGAGGTAGGAGGACAGCTGAGAGTTCGAGGCCACCCTGAGACTCCATAGTGAATTCCAGGTCAGCTTGGGCTACAGTAAGACCCTATCCCAAAAACCCAAAAATAAAATAAAATAAACTTCTGGGTCAACAATCTTTGTTTTAAAGAAGTGATAGCATTAAAATGCCAAATCTGAACCTCAACAATAACAAAG
This sequence comes from Jaculus jaculus, assembly GCF_020740685.1. NCBI lineage: Eukaryota > Metazoa > Chordata > Mammalia > Rodentia > Dipodidae > Jaculus > Jaculus jaculus. The sequence goes on from NC_059120.1 coordinate 39,667,758, forward strand.
CCTTTGATAAAGGGGTCCTTTGCAGAAAGTAAAGGTAAGAAAATATTGTATCTAGTCATTGTGGCAAAGGCCTGAAATCCCAGATACTCAGGAGGCTGAACAAGGTAGAGGCCAAGCTGGGCAACTCAGTGAGACCAGTATCAAAATAAAATTAAAAGGAAGGAAGGAAGGAAGGAAAAAAGAAAAAGGGCTAGGATGTAGCTCACTAGTGTAGAATGTTTGCTTAGCAAGCATGAGGCCTTAGGTCCAGTCCTCAGTGCCATACATGCAAGAAGGAAAGAGGAGGGTGGGGGTGGAGGGAAGAGGAGAGAGAAGGAAGCAAGGAAGCAAGTCAGGCAGCCAGGTACAGTGGCGCACACGGGCCTTTCTTTACTACCATTGCCAGCCCTTGTACTCAGGAAGCTGGGGTAGGAGGTTCACAGTGAGCTTGAGGCAAGCCTGGGCTAGAGAGAGACCCTGCCTCAAAAAACAAACACAGTTGGGCACGGTGGCGTACCCACTACCTTTAATCCCAGCACTCAGGAGGAACAGGTAGGAGGATCACTTTGAGTTCAAGGCTACTCTTGAGACTATACAGTGAATTCCAGGTCTCGGCTAGAGCAAAACCCTATGTGAGGGGGAAAGAGGGAACAGAGCCAAGGGTAGTGGGGTGGAGAATGTCTTAATTCCAACACTTAGGAGGCAGAGTTAGGAGAATCACAGTTGAGTTTCAGGCCAGACTGGAGCAACAGAATGAGTTCTAGGTCAGGATGAGCTACAGAGAGACCCTACCTCAAAAAATCAAATCAAATCAAATCAAATCAAGTAATGAAGAGCTAGGCGTGGTAGCGTACATCTTTACTCCCAGAGGCAGAGGTAGGAGGACTGTCGAGAGTTCAAGGCCACACTGAGATTATAGTGAATCCAGGTCAGCCTGAGCTACAGTGAGATCCTACCTCAAAAATAAATAAAGAAATAAATAAATAGCAGGAACAGTAATGAAGTCCCAGCACTCACTTGGGAGGCACGGCAGGAGATTTAGACGGCTCTATGGTTTGAGTCAATGTCTGCCACAGGGTTATGTGTTTGAATCGTGGTTCCCAGCTAATGGTGCTACTTTTGGAAGGTTGTGGAAACTTCAGGAGGTAGTGTCATGGGTGAGGAAAACTTGAGGATTACAGGTCAGCCCTGCTACCAGCCTGGAGTCTCTGCTTCCTGGGTGTCTACATCATTGTAACCAAAGGCCTCACACATCCACTGCTACAGCTGCTCCTACCACCAGCAACCCTTTCAAACCATGAGCCAGAATAAATCCTCTCCTTAGTTGTTTCTGTTAGTTATTTTGTTATTTTGTTTTTTTTTTAATTTTTTTTTTTTTAATTTATTTGAGAGCGACAGAGAGAAAGACAGATAGAGGATAGAGAGAGAATGGGCACGCCAGGGCTTCCAGCCTCTGCAAACGAACTCCAGACGCATGCGCCCCCTTGTGCATCTGGCTAACGTGGGACCTGGGGAACCGAGCCTCGAACCAGGGTCCTTAGGTTTCACAGGCAAGCGCTTACCCGCTAAGCCATCTCTCCAGCCCTCTGTTAGTTATTTTGTTACAATGATGAGAAAGTCACTAATACCACTGTACAATAGCCTTTAAATGAATCCAAAGAACTGGAAGTAGAAAGTCTGGAATATTTATTTCCAGAATAAAGAGGACTAAAGATATTCAACACTTAAAGGTGCTTACTAACAAACTCTGAGAGTCAGGGTTTAATTTCTTAGTACCCAAATGAAGCCAAACAAAAAGTTGGACTTGAAACTGGGCATGGTAGCACACACCTTTAATCCAGCACTTGGGAGGCAGAAGTAGGAGGATCATGATGAGTTCAAAGCCACCCTGAGACTACAAAGTGAATACCAGGTCAGCCTAAGCTAGAAATAGATCCTACCTCGAAAAAAAAAAAAAAAAACTTGCACTTATAATCCCAAAGTGCTATGACCAATAATGAGAGGCAGAGCCAGGAAAATCCTAAACTTGAGGACTGGCTAGTCTGATGTTCCTTTATAGTCTGGCAAAAGGCTTGCAGGGGCAAGAGATCCTCTTTTAAGGAAGGTGGAGCACAGATACCTCAAAATTGTCCTCTAACCTCCACACATGCCCATACACATAAACCTATATATACATACATACAAATAAAAAATTTAAGTAAGAAACATGTTCTAGAGCCATGTTTGGTAGCACATGCCTTTAATCCCAGCACTCCAGCGGCAGAGGTAGCCAGATCGTCCTGAGTTTGAGGCCACCCTAGACTACATAGTGAATTCCAGGTCAGCCTGAGCTAGAGTGAGACCCTGCCTCCAACACACACACACACACACACACACACTAGAAACATGTTTTATTTTCTTCCATTACTTTTCTTTGTTCCCCTTTTTTCTTTTCTCTATTCTTTGGGCAGTAGGGGACAAATCAGGGTTTCTTGCCACTGAAAATGAATACACATTGTTGGCTTTATGTGGGTGGCTGGGGAATTGAACCTGGATCAAGAGGCTTTACAATCAAGTGCCTTTAACCAGTCAGACATCTCCCTAGTCCCTCTTTTGTCTTTGTTGTTGTTGTACTGGAAACTGAACCCAGGACATGCTAGGCAAGCACACTACCACTCAGATATATGCTCCTAGCCTCTTAACTTTTTAGTCTGAGAAAAGGTCTCACTCTTTTGCTCAAGTAGGCCCTGAACTTGAGCTGTCTTCTCACCTCAGCTTCCCAAGTAGCTGGTATTACAGGCCTTTGCCACCTGACCTTGCTTTTCTTAGGTTCTTTTTTTTTTTAAATTTTTTTCTTTATTTATTTCAGAGTGACAGAGAGAGAGAGAAAGAGGCAGAGGGAGAGAGAGAGAGAATAGGCGCACCAGGGCTTCCAGCCATTGCAAACGAACTCCAGACATGTACACCCCCTTGTGCATCTGGCTAATGTGGGTCCTGGGGAATCAAGCCTTGAACCAGGGTCCTTAGGCTTCATAGGCAAGCGCTTAACCGCTAAGCCATCTCTCCAGCCCTTTCCTTAGGTTCTTAATCACTGTAAAGAATTTCATTTGGTAATTAATATAATAAGACCTTCTGGAAAATCATTTAACTTCTCTGTATTTCAGTTTCTTCTACCATAAAATAAGAATCATGACCAAGGGGCTGAAGAGATGGCTTAGCAGTTTAAGGTGCTTCCCTGCAAAGCCCAAGGATACAGGTTTAATTCCCAAGTGCCCACATAAAGATGCACAAGGGGGCACACACATCTGGAGTTCATTTGTAGTGGCTAGAGGCCCTGGCCTGCCCATCTCTATCTGCCCCCACCTAACTCTCTTATTCTCAAATAAATACAACATTTTAAAACAGTATCATGGGCTGGAGATGGCTTAGCAGTTAAGGTGTTTGCCTGCAAAGCCTAAGGACCCAGGTTCAATTTGCCAGTACCCACGTAAGCCAGATGCACAAGGTGACACATACATCTGGAGTTCGTTTACAGTGGCTAGAGGCCTTGGCATGCCTATTCTTTCCCTCTCTATGCCTTGTTCTCACGCTCAAATAAATAATTTTTTTTAAAGAAAAGAACTTACAACCTAGAACTCACTCTATAGTTTCAGGGTGGCCTTAAACTCATGGTGATCCTCCTATCTCTGTGGCCAGGAAAATATTTTGTATAATAATAAACTCAACTATAAAAAAAAAAAAGAATAGAAACTATATATAGCTGGGCATGGTGGAGCATGCCTTTAATCCCAGCACTCAGGAAGCAGACAGGAGAATCACCATGAGTTTGAGGTCAGCCTGGGACTACAAGGTGAGTTCCATGTCAGCCTGGGCTAGACTGAGTCACTACCATGGGGAAAAAAAAAACAAAAAAACATACATACATACACACACACACACACACACACACACACACACACACACACACACACACACAAAATATATATATATATATATAAAAAACATTCCCAGCAAGTTTTTCCTACAGGCACCAAGTCTAGTATCTCCTCAAACAAGCACATTGATGCTCAGGATTAGCTATACTTTTCTGCTGCAACCTTCCAAGATTTTTTTACTTTTTTATTTTTGTTTTTTGAGGTAGGGTTTCACTCTAGTATCAGGCTGATTTGGAATTCACTATGTAGTCTCAGGGTGGCCTCTAACTCATAGCGATTCTCCTACCTCTGCCTCCTGAGTGCTGGGATTAAAGGTGTGCACCACCACGCCCGGTTACCCACCAAGATTTTTATAAGTTATAATAGTAATTTTGAAACAGATACGTTTTAAAAGTATGTAAAACTGGGCTGAAGAGATGGCTTAGTGGTTAAGCACTTGCCTGTGAAGTCTAAGGACCCCAGTTCGAGACTCGGTTCCCCAGGTCCCATGTTAGCCAGATGCACAAGGGGGCGCACGCGTCTGGAGTTCGTTTGCAGAGGCTGGAAGCCCTGGCACGCCCATTCTCTCTCTCTCCCCCTATCTGTCTTTCTCTCTGTCTGTCGCTCTCAAATAAATAACTAAAAAACAAATAAAAATATTTATTTAAGTATGCAAGAGAGGGCTGGAGGGATGGCTTAGTGGTTAAGGCGTTTGCCTGCAAAGCTAAAGTACCCTGGTTTGATTCCCCAGTACCCATGTTAACCAGATGCACAAGGGGGTAAACACATCTGGAGTTCATCTGCAGTGGCTAGAAGCCCTGACACGCCCATTTTTTCTCTCTCCCTTTCTTGGTCAAATAAATAAATAAAAATAAAATATTTAAAAATATGTAAGAGAAACCCCAAATTAAGAAGCCTTTAGTTATAAATTATTTCATCACACTTTATTGTTGCTGCAGTTAGCAGTTCAATTATAAAACTCTTCATCACTAGTAATTGTCCTAGCAATGTTTTGTGTGTATGTTTTTTCAACAAATAACATAATTACAGTCTCATTTTTCTGAAAAGGTTAGGGGAGGACAACAGAAGCAGGGGAAAAGGACACATACGTCTTTAAGAAAGGTAAAACTGGGCTGGAGAGATGGTTTAGCAGTTAAGCGCTTGCCTGTGAAGCCTAAGGACCCCGGTTCGAGGCTCGGTTCCCCAGGTCCCACGTTAGCCAGATACACAAGGGGGCGCACGCGTCTGGAGTTCATTTGCAGAGGCTGGAAGCCCTGGCGCGCCCATTCTCTCTCTCTCCCTCTATCTGTCTTTCTCTCTGTGTCTGTCGCTCTCAAATAAATAAATAAAAAATTAAAAAAAAAAAAAAGAAAGAAAGGTAAAACTTAACTGTGGTGGCTCACACCTTTAATCCCAGGACTCAGGAGAATAACGTAGGAGGAGCATTATGAGTTTGAGGCCAGCCTGACCTATAGAGTGAGTTCCAGGTCAGTCTGGGCTAGAGTAAGTTACTGCCTTAACGTGGGGGAAGGAAGGCATGGAATTTGTTGAGTCATCTACTTTGGCAAAGAAAATAAAATATGGTATGAGAACACATTAAAAGTACTTCTGAAGAACATTTACATTTTTGCCAAGTTCTTAATATGATCTTTCTCTGCTGGTTAAATGCCAGTTTTTCATTAGGCTAAATGGTATTTGAAGGACCTTTAAGGAATACAGCATATAAAATATCATGGACCTGAGATGAGGGAAATGTATTTTCAGGCATTAGGAAAGCTATATGATATGTTAATATAAAGCAAGTATTTGATTAATCCTATGTTTATTATGTATGCTGTATCTTGGGAAATACAAAATATTTTTAATAAAATGAAACATAATTAGGACACTAACCTCTATAAAAATAAATGGGTCCTCCAAAGTATAATGGAATGCTAAAGAATTAAGCCAAGTGCCGACCTCCTAAATTAACAAATGAGGAGGAGCAACTGGGGCTGAGTATTTGCCTGGCAGGTACAGGCCCCAACACTGCATAACAACTCTGGATCAGTGGTTCTCCACCACTGCCACATACTAGCACCACCAGAAAGGATTTTACAGCAGAGGTTAAGTAGTCCTAACGAGAAAATCCAAAACTCCTGAGCACCAACATAATGGCACATAATGCTAAATGTAGAAAATTATGACTTCATCAAGGTAAGTCAGTCAAAATACAGATAACCTAGTGCCTGGTGTTGTGGTGCATAGTGTAATCCCAGCACTGAGGCTAAGGTAGGAGATTCATGAGTTTAGACCACCCTGGGCTACACAGCAAGACTTTGTCACAAATAAACACAAAGTTCTGCTTCCTGGTCCACCTAGACGTGAGCAAGCCACCGCACAATCCTGCTGCCATGGGGCAATCCCCACCATGACGGACTACATCCCCTCAGTCCAGGAGCCAAATACATCTTTCTTCCCTTAACTGGCCAGAACAATGAGAAAAGTAATTAATATAGAAACCAAGAAGCGGGGCCATTGTTACAACATGCCTTACCATGTGCTGAATTGGCCTTTGGAACTGGTATGCAGGGGTGCGGAAGAAGTTGGGAGCTGTAGTTTAGAGAAGCCCTTGAATGCTGGAGGCAAGTTCTGGTAAGAGTATGGAAGACCAAACTGCTGACAGAAATGCAAACACTAGAGACACTCTCCAGGGGTTTCAGAAGGGAACAAGGACCCTATCTGGAATTGGACTACAGGGCATTCATGCTACATTCTGACAGACAGAATGGCTGTATTCTGAAATTTCTAATGAGGCTATATTCTAAGTAATGGGACAAGGTGTCCAACAGAGAAAATTTCAAAAGAGCATAATGTTCAAGCTGTGACTTGGTTACGGCTCAGTACACGTAGTGAGAAGTCAAAGCAGAAAGTGAGCCCAAAAAAAATGTGCAGTTTAGCAAGGAAAGGAGCATGAACCTGGTTCAAGCAATGGAAAGGGTCTGAACAAGGTAACAGTTGTTAAAGAGACTGTCACAATTAAGGAAAAACCACACACTTTGCACTACAACAGGAATGGTTTCTTTAGAAAGATGACCTCATCATCAAAGCTTCAGGTTGTAAAAATATCAATTCACTTGAAAGGAGTGTCTAAATGGAGAATATGGCCACAGAGGTTCCATTTGGGAAACAGCCTCTCATGAAATATTTTCCCAGGTTCAGCCAGGCAGAAACTCAGGCCAACACAGCTGTGGAAACCCATCACAGCATTGTCCACATGGTGCTGGGTTTGCAGGCATGCACGATGCAAGGAGTCATGGGGGCTTGATCCAAGACTCCAGAAAGTCACTGTAGCAGCGTTGGATTCCCTGCATGGATCTCAGGTGAAGGGGTGGCTCTGTGAAGGTGAGGCCCAGGTTGCAATTAGATTCTAGGATACTGGAAATGAAAGAAATGTGGGCAGTTCACCAGGGTAAGTTTTAGGCACCAAGGACACTGAACCGAGGCCACATATACCACAGGAAATACAAGACCAAGAGGAGGAAAAGATCAAAATAAGAGAGACTAATTGAGATGGGGAGGGGATATGATGGAGAGTGGAATTTCAAAGGGAAAGTGGGAGGATGGAGGGTATTGCCATGGGATATTTTCATGGAAGTTGTTAACAAAAATTTGAAAAAAAAATGCTGGGCTGAGCGGGTGCAATAGTGGCACGTCTGTTATGGGGGAAACCAACCACCCTTTAATTGGACTGGAGGCCTGCTCCATGGGAGGAAATCCATCCCTGATACTGAAAACCTACAATAGGGGTAGTCATGGGCCCTAGGGGTATAACATCTGCTGGTGCCTGGATAAATGTATATACTATGCTCACCAAACTGCCCAGTAAGCACTTCTCTTTACGTTCATACCCATATATTAATGCTACTATCACTTTTGGTTAGAGAAGCTTCTCTTTTCAGATGGCAGTGACTTTGGGATGACTAAGAAGGCATCATAGTGCTGGAAAGAAGTGACAACAGCACTCAGCACTGCAATATATCACACCTTCCAAGGCTCAGGGTCCATCGCAAAAGAAGTGGCAGAAAGAATGTAGGAGCTAAAGGAAGGGTAGGACTCCTTACAACATGCTCCTCCAGTCACAAAATGGCCTGGATATCCATGACCTCACAGTGCCTGACACTACCTACACAAGACCATCATAACAGGAGGAAAAGATCATGACATCAAAACAAAAGAGACTGATTGAGATGGGGAGGGGATATGATGGAGAGTGGAGTTTCAAAGGGGAGGGAGGAAATTACCATGGGATATTATTTACAATCATGGAAGTTGTCAATAAATAAATGAATGAATAAGTAAAATGTTGGGCTGGAGGGATGGCTTAGCAGTTAAGGTGCTTCCTGGCAAAGCCAAAGGACCCAGGTTCAATTCTCTAGGACCCATGTAAGCCAGATAGCACATGCATGTGGAGTTTTATTTGAAGTGGCTGGAGGCCCTGGTGCACCCATTCTCCTCACTCTCTTTCTGTCAAATAACAAAGAAAAATGTTTCCTCCTTTCAGATTTTTCTTCCAACTTTTACTTTCTATATGCAATAAAAAGTTGAAAGAGGTCAGGCGTGGTGGCACACACCTTTAATCCCAGCACTCGGGAGGCAGAGGTGGGAAGATCACCATGAGTTCAAGACCACCCTGAGACTACATAGTGAAATCCAGGTCAGCCTGGACTAGTGTAAGACCTTATCTTGAGAAACAAAAAAAGAAAAAAGCAGTTGAAAGACTAGAGATGGCTCAGCAGTTAAAGGTGCTTGCTTGCAAAAAGCCTGACAACCTGGGTCTGATTCCCAGTACCCACATAAAGCCAGATACACAAAGTGCCATATGCATCTGAAGTTCATTAGCGGTAGCAAGAGACCCTAGCATGTACCCCCCCCCACAGGCTTGAAAATAAATTAAGAATATTAAAAGGAAAAAAAGGTTGAAAGAAGCCAAGAGCAGTGGCACAGGCCTAGTGCTTGGGAGGTGGAAGTGGGAGGATCACTTAAGCCCAGGAGCTGGAGACCAGCCTCAGCAATGTTGCAAGATCACCTCAAGAAGTAAGTAAACATAAAGTGTTGAGCAGGGCATGGTGGCGCACACCTTTAGTCCCAGCACTTGGGAGGCAGAGGTAGGTATATCCCCATGATTTTGTGGGCACTCTGAGACTACATAGTGAATTCCAGGTCAGTCTCAGCTAGAGTGAGACCCTACCTCAAAAAAACAAAAAATATTAAAAAAAATAGTTAATTTTCAAAAGACTCAAATAAGAACTAGATTTCAAATTTAATGAAAATTTAAAAGCCTTCTGATGAGCATGGTGGTAGGAGGATCATCATAAGTTCAAGGCCAGCCTGAGACTACACAGTGGATTCTAGGTCAGCCTGGGCTACAGTGAGACCCTACTTCAAATAAATAAATAAATAGCCTTCAGATAAACTGCTGTGGTTTGTCTCTACAGTTCCTCTCTCATCTAAGATCACTAAAGCTTTGTTACAACACAGTTCTCAGATTGTGAGACAAAAATAAACACACCCATTCTCTCACTCTCTCAAGTAAAATATTAATAAATAAGGGCCAAGCATGGTGGTGCACACCTTTAATCCCAGCACTCGGGAGGCAGAGGTAGGAGGATCGCCGTGAGTTCAAGGCCACCCTGAGACTACACAGTGAATTTCAGGTCAGCCTGGGCTAGAGTGAGACCTTACCTCAAAAATTAATTAATTATTTAATTAATTAATTAAAGACTTAGGTTTGGACTGTAGCTGCATAGTACAGCAGTTGCCTAACTTGCCAGAAGCTCTAGGTTCAATCCCTGGCACTGAAAGTAATAATACTAACAATGATAGTATTAAAAGGGCCAGGCACGGTGGTGCACGCCTTTAATGCCAGCACCCAGGAAGCAGAGGTAGGAGGATTGCCATGAGTTGGAGGTCACCCTGAGAATACAGAGTCAATTACAGGTCAGCTTGGGCTTGAGTGAGCTATACTGAGACCCTACCGCAACAACAACAAAATCAAAATTACAGGATGGAGAGACGGCTCAGTGGTCAAGACGCTTGCCTGCAAAGCCTAATGACTCAGGTTTGATTCCCGAGTACCCACATAAAGCCAGATACACAAAGTGGTGCATACATCCAGAGTTTGTGGTGGCTAGAGGCCCTGGCACACCCATTCTCTATTTCTTTGCTTGAAAATAAATGAATACAATAAAGTACTTTTTAAAATTCAAAATTACATAAAGAAAGCCAGGCATGGAGGCACACGTCTTTAATCCCAACACTCAAGAGGCAGAGGTAGGAGGATTGCCCTGAGTTCGAGGCCACCCTGAGACTATATAGTGAATGCCCGGTCAGCCTGAGCTAGAGCAAGACCCTACCTCAGGGGGAAATAAAATTACATTAACAAACCCCAGTACTTGGTGGTTATGTAACGAATAGGATTTGCTGAAGAATGCTTGATGTCCCAGTTTTAAAAAGCACAATCTGGGGCTGGAGAGATGGCTTAGAGGTTAAAGCATTTGCCTACAAAGCCAAAGGATACCGGTTTGACTCTCTAGCACCCACGTAAGCCAGATGTACAAGGAAGCACATACGTCTGGAGTTCATTTGCAGTAATGCCCTGGTGTGGCCATTCTCTCTCTCAAATAAATAAATAAAATATATTTTAAAAAAATAAATAAAAATAAAAAGCATAATCTGGGCTGGGGAGACGGCTCAGAGGTTAAGGCCCCTGTCTACAAAGCCTAAGGATCCAAGTTTGAGTCCTCAGGACCAGGTGGTATATGTGTCTGAAGTTCATCTGCAGTGGCTACAGGCCCTCTCATTCTCAAATAAAAATAAAAGGTAAAAAAACACCACAAGACTATCTTTGCATAATCTAAGTTGAGTTTTTCTGCTAATATAAGGTTTCCATCTAATTACATTTATTTATTATGTTTTTCGAGGTAGGATCTCACTCTAGCCTAGGCTGAGCTGGATGGAATTCATTCTGTAGTCTCAGGGTGGCCTTGAACTCACAGCAATCCTACCTCTGCCTCTCAAATGCTGAGATTAAAGGTATGAGCCACCACTTCTAGCATTATTGGTTTTTTGAAGTAAGGTCTGGCTATAGCCCAGGCTGACCTGGAATTCAGTATGTAGTTGTAGGGTGGCCTCAGTTTTGAACTCACAACTATCTTCCCACCTCTGCCTCCCAAGTGCTGGGATTAAAAGTGTGCACCACCATGCCCATCCCAATTACATTTCTGTAACAGAATTGCTCTCCAAGCATTTCACTTCTCCTTAAAATGTCAGTTTCATTCCAGAACATTTAAAATTTCTGAGAATCAAGCTAGAAATGGTGGTGCAATACTCAGTACTAAGTTGGAGGGCAGCCTAAGCTACCTAGCAAGTCCTTGTCTCCAAAAAAAAAAAAAAAGAGGTTGGAGAGATGGCTTAGCAGTTAAGACGCTTGCCTGCAAAGCCAATGGACCTAGGTTTGATTCCCCAGTACCCACATAAGCCAAATACACAAAGTGGTGCATACATCTAGAGTTTGCAGTGGCTGGAGGCCCCAGTACACCCATTCTCCTGCCTGTGTGCGTGCGTGCATGCATCTCTCCCTCCCTCCCTCTTTTTCTCTCCCTCCCTTCCTCCCCCCCCTCAAATAAATAATAATTTTTTAAAAAGAAAAACTTGGAATGTCAGTAGCTTTAGTCCATTTGTCTTGACTAAATGAAAACCTTTTCTTCCTGTGATTTTGTCTGAACAAGTGTTTAGGTCTGTATACCCCTGGAGATTTCTCTGTGGTGGAGATTCCCTCCCTATCCTCTCTCCCTTTCCAGCCAGGAAAGGAGAATTCTCTTCCTACTTGAGTCTCTCAGCTAGCCTCCTCCTTGGATCTTAGCTCCCCCTATAACAAACATAATTCATTACTTCTCACTAAATAAACCCAATCCATAAAAATATCAAATTTAGGGGGCTGGGAAGGTGGCTCAGTGGTTAAAGCTTGCTGGTCTGGGTTTGATTTCCCAGGGCCCATGTAAAGCCAGTTGCACAAAGTGGTGTGTACATCTGGAGTTTGTTTGCAGTGGCAAGAGGCCCTTTATCAAACTTGCTAGGCATGGTGGTATACACCTTTAATCCCAGCACTTGGGGAGGCACTGATAAGAGGATCCCTGTGAGTTCAAGGCCAGCCTGGAACTAGAGTGAAAAAAAAAAAAAAAAGAATCATCCACAAAATAAATATATCTCACATAACATTTCTACCAATATGGATTTTTTTTTCTTTGAGGTAGGGTCTCACTCTAGCTCAAGCTGACCTGGAATTCACTCTAGTCTCAGGGTGGCCTTGAACTCACTGCAATCCTCCTATCCCAGCCTCCCAAGTGCTGGGATTAAAGGCATGCATGACCACGCCTGGCTCCCAATAGGGAATTTTTGTTACCTTTCTTTTTCAGTGCTAGAGATCAAACCCAGGACCTCGTGCATGCTAGGCAAGCTCCACTGGAGGATCCTAACAAGCAGGCCTCACATTTCAATTATTGCTACATTAAGTCATATTATCTTTAAACCTGTGATAGATTTATTCTGTCATCATCAGGTAGCTTCCAAAAATTCCTTTAAAGCCAGACATGGTGGCACAAACCTTTAATTCTAGCACTCAGGAGGCAAAGGTAGCAGGATCCCCATGAGTTCAAGGCCAGCCTGGGACTACATAGTGAATTCCAGGTCAGCCTGGACCAATCTGAGACCCTACCTCCAAAAAAGAAAAAAAATTCCTCTAAAAAGACACTTGCTGAGGGGCTAGAGAGACAGCTCAGTGGTTAAAGATGCTAGCTTGCAAACTCTGATGGCCTGAGTTCAATTTCCTGGCACCCACATGAAGCCAGATGCAAAGTGGTGGGTGTATCTGCAATTCGTTTATAGCAGCAGGAGGCCCTGCATGGCTTTTCTTTCTTTTTCTTTCTCACACTCCCCCTCCCCACTTATAATTGTTAAAACATGTAAAAATAAAGACACTCGCTGAGTAACAAAAAATGCTGTGCTAGGTTTAATTTGACTATATATGCTGGTATGAATTTTAAAATTTGAGTCAACAAAACCAGAATTAGCTAGAGGTGTCACTATCTTAACAGGCTATGTTGTTATACTGTAATTCGATGTTTGCGTAACATCCGGTTATCTTCTCAATGAATATATGAAGTAGCCTTTTCCTCCATCTGTGCTAACCTATAGATACGTACTACAACCTATACGTCAGCACAAGCCTTCTATTTGTATTCCATTTCTTATGAATATCTAGCCAGCCTCCATCCTAATTGCACCTCAACATATTCTTTTTAGTGAGGACTCTTTTTTTAGAGGTAACACTAGTAAAAGGCAATTAATAAGCATGTGGCTCAGCTACTGGCAGAGAAATAACTGTATGCTGGTACTAGGAAGCCCCATAATTGCAGTATTTAATACCTACTGTTGTTCCCAATGCCACTGACTCAGACCAACGAGTTCTCCAAGGGCCACTACTTATTACAAGCTTGTCAGAAAGAAAAGTCAGCAAAGCGGGTTCGAGGATTCATTCAACTACACTGTATGTGATTCTCATACATAAACACAAGAGGGCTGATTTGGAGAAAGGGGGAGGGCGGTCCTTTGCCACCAGGAAGTGTACCGAACACAAAAATAACACAGAATTTTGGATAAAAATATTCTTTGAGGTGATCATACTCTGAGTTTAACAATGAATCTTCTGCTGCATGAAGTTCTCAACCCAGTCAAGTACCACAACATGAAATGTTAACTGGGGACAAAAGAGAATCCCTGCGTCGTCTTTTGGAGATCGTGTTTATACCACGTGCCTGAGGACCGCTCCAGCAGAGATGCACAAATGCAATCGTAGCCACAGGAGAGGTTCCTACTCGACCTGCCCCCACCCCTAGTCCAGTCCATGCCACTGCCCAGGACCCCAGAGTCCTCAGCTTTGAATCGCAGATTGCCTGCTCCCCAAAACCTTCACCCCTATCTTCATACACGCCCCCAGAAACCAGAAAGTCCCCCGCATCAGGAATGGCAGCTTCCTTCTGAAGTTAGTCCCCGCGACCACGCCCTCGGCCCGGGCCCCGGCCTGCCTCCCCTCCGCTCCGCTCCGGCCGCCTCGGCCTGGCCGCGGTACTCACAGGCTGGCGGCGGCGGGGGGCAGCGGGCCCGACAGCGCAGTCCAGCTGGGCGCGGGCAGCCTCCGGCGGCTGCAGTCGAGCAGAGGGCCGCGGCACGAGCAGGGCGCGGGGCAGAGGACGGCGCGGGCGGCGGGCAGCGGGAGGAGGAGCAGCAGCAGCACCGGGGCGAGCCACGGCGGCCCGGAGAGGGGTCGCGAGCCACGGCGCGCGAGCGGCGGCTCCGGGGCGCCCAGGGGCGCGGGCGCCATTTTCCAAGCCCCGACCGACCCGAGCCGCCCAGACAGCCAAGGCGGCCGAGGAGAGACGTCCGGCGGCTGCGCGGCCACCCGGCCGTCGCCTGTCCTCCGCTTCCAGCGGGCGAGAGGTGGACGCGGGCGCGACAGCGGCGGGGGCGGCGGTCAGGAACGTACGGCCCAGGCCCTGTGAACAACCGCTCGTCCGCCCCGCCCCGCGACGCAACGTCCTCACGCACGGCAGCTGGCCAATCGGTGGCCCAGGACGAGGTTGCGTCGCGGGCGGGAGGACGTCGCGCGCCTGGGGAGGAGGGCGTGCGGCTGGATCAGGTGCCTCTGTGCGGCGCCACCGCCATTCGTCCGCTGGGGGGCGCAGTCGCTCCTTAAAAGAGAGGACCCTGGCCCGAAGCTTGGAGGCCACGGTCCTCCCTGGTGGGAGTACAGAGGAAGGATCCTTGCCCCGAGCTCCAGGAAAGAGGAAGGACCCAAGGGCTACCTTCCAAGCCACAAGACACAGACTCGAATGGGTGCAGGATCCAGTCTAGCTTCGACCACATCGGCTCCCGAGCCAAACCAGAGGACCTTCTCTGCCCCGCTTGTAGGCACGAGCTGCACTGCAAGGAGCAGGAACGGGGGAGGGGAGAGGGGTGGCGGAGGCGGGGGGGGGGGGGGGAGAAGGGTGGCGTTGGTGGGAAGGGTGATGGGGGGGAGGGGGTGGCGGGGGGGAGAGGGTGGCTGGGGGTGGGGGTAGGGGTGGCGGGGGGGTGTGTTGGCAAGTCCAGGAGAAGCATGCTGTCACTGCTGAGGGACAAGTGCCTGTGGGCCCTGGCTGCTTGTGCATCTGTGCACCTCCAGTTTCTGCTGAATGTCTCCAAGGAACACGCTCTCCTCCGTTTCGGAGAAAGCCACATCTTCAGAAAAACAGGTGGGACAAGGAGATAAAGGGTTGAGTTAGCTTTTCTGGACTTTTTATTTTGTATTTTTTAAAATGTTTTATTCATTTATTTATTTAATAGAGAGAGAGAGAGAGAGATAGCTGGGTGTGGTGGCCCATGCCTTTAATCCCAGCACTTGGGAGGCAGAGGTAAGTGGATCACCATGAGTTTGAGGCCACCCTGAGACTACATAGTGAATTCCAGGTCAGCCTGGGCTAGAGTGAAACCCTACCTCGAAAATCCAAAAGAAAGAAAAGATTATTTTCTAGATTTTATTGTTGTTTGTACTCTTTCTTTAAAGTATGGGACTTACTCTTTGGGAATGAATATATTTTGCTGGGTTGCCTTCTTTTTTTTTTTCTTTCATATTAAAAAAAAATTAGGAGAGATGGCTTAGCGGTTAAGCTCTTGCCTGTGAAGCCTAAGGATCCCAGTTTGAGGCTCGATTCCCCAGGACCCACGGTAAGCACAAGGGGCACATGCGTCTGGAGTTCATTTGCAGTGGCTGGAGGCCCTGGTGTACCCATTCTTTCTCTCTCTCTCTATCTGCCTCTTTCTCTCTCTGTCTGTTGCTCTCAAATAAATAAATAAAAATAAACAACAACAACAAAATTTTTTTATTTAGTTAGTTGCAAGGATAGAGAGAGGGAGAGAATGGGTGCACCAGGGTCTCTTGCTACTGCAAATGAACTCCAGATGCATGTGCATCTCGCTTTATGTGGGTACTGGGGAATCAGACACAGGCCGTCAGATTTTGCAAGCAACAGCCTTAATGGCTGAGCTATCTCTCCAGCCCTGTGAATTGTATTTTTAAAGCAGTCAACACAAATGAATTTTTTAAAATTAATCCTGAGTCAGAAGCTACAGAAAACTTACTGGGTACCTTGGAGTCTACATTTTGCTCTCACAGGAAGGTATAAGACTTGGAGAGGAATGCTAGTGGTACACAGACTTGTAGTGTATTTATACTTCTCAAAGAGCGTTTGCAAGCCAGGTGTGGCCTACACTTCCTCCCCTTTCCTGTCACATTTAGTCACTAGACTTTTAATTCCTCCTCAGATCTTTCCAGAAACTCTTCATTTCCTCTCTTTTTTTAAATTTTTGTTTATTTATTTGAGAGCTACAGAGAGAGAAAGAGGGGGAGAGAGAGAGAGAATGGGCGCGCCAGGGCCTCCAGCCACTGCTAACAAACTCCAGACTCGTGCGCCCCCTTGTGCATCTGGCTAACGTGGTTCCTGGGGAATAGAGCCTCGAACCGGGGTCCTTAGGCTTCACAGGCAAGCGCTTAACTGCTAAACCATCTCTCCAGCCCCTCTCCTTCTTTTTTTTTGGTTTTTTGGTTATCGAGGTAGGGTCTCACTCTAGCCCGGGCTGACCTGGAATTCACTATGGAGTCTCAGGGTGGCCTCAAACTCACAGCAATCCTCCTACCTCTGCCTCCTGAATGCTGGGATTAAAGGCGTGTGCCACCACACCCAGCTTTCTTTCTTTTTTGTACCACATGCCAGAGGACCACTCAAGTAGAGATACACAAATGAAGTCATAGCCCAAAGAGGGGTTCTTATTCTACCCACCCCCAGCCATCCAAAGTTCATGCTGGTGCCCACGACTCCAAAGTCCTTAATATTGAATCACAGGCTACCTGCTCCCCAAAACCTTCATCACTATCTTCATACGATTCTCCAGAAAAACCGAGGAAGAAAGAAAGGCAGGTCAGGGCCAAAGGCCTAGTGACTGGCCAGAGGGAGGAGAAGTGGGGGAGTGACTAACTCCTGAAGGAAGCTGCCATTGTGATGCAGGAGACTTTGGGGCTTCTGGGGACGTTTTATTGGTGGGGTTGGGGAGGAGAATTTCATTTGATTTTATTTTGTTTTTGTTTTGTTTTTGTGGTAGAGTCTCATTCTAGCCCAGGCCGACCTGAAATTCACTATGGAGTCTCAGGGTGGCCTCGAGTTTATGCGATCTCCTACTCTGCCTCCCGAGTGCTGGGATTAAAGGTGTCCGTGCTGGGATTAAAGGTGTCCGCCACCACCCCCGGCTTTTCATTTGATTTTTTTTTTGAAACAGAGTATCATTATGTAGCCCAGACTGGCCTTGAACTTTCTTTGTAGTCTATACTGACTTCAATTTTTAACTTCAACCCTCCATCCATCCTCCTGCCTCAGCCTCTCAAATGCTAGGATTACAGGCATGTATCACTATGCCTGGGCTCCATTGCTACTTTTGTTCATCCCTCATTGGTCTTATTACAATAACCTGTCCTCCAGTCCTAGAATAACAGGCAAATTGTTAAACAGAACAGAATACAGAATTAGATTCACATACATGCCTGAATACCAGAACACGGGATGCCAAGGTAAGAGAATGGTGAGTTCCAGGCCAGCCTAGGCTACACCACAGACTTTGAATTGAAGGTGGAGGGACTCAGTTGATTAAGTGCTTACCCAATATGCATAAAACCCTGAATTCTGTCCCCATCACCATATGCACTGGGTGTGGTAGCCCACACCATAATCCCAGCACTCAGGAGGTGAAAGTAAGAGAATCAGAAATCCAAGGTTATCTGTATGTTCATAGCAAGTTTGAGGCCTTCATAGAAAACATAAGACCCCATTTCAAAAACAAACAAATAGCCAGGCGTGGTGGCACATGCCTTTAATCCCAGCACTCGGGAGGCAGAGGTAGGAGGATTACTATGAGTTCGAGGCCACCCAGAGACTACATAGTGAATTCCAGGTCAGCCTGGGCTAGAGTGAAACCCTACCTCAAAAAAAGGGGGGACTGGAGGTATGGCTTAGTGGTTAAGATGTTTGCTTACAAAGCCAAAGGACCCAGGTTCTATTCCCCAGGACCCACATTAGCCAGCTGCACAAGGGGGTGCATGCTTCTGGAGTTCATTTGCAGTCGCTGGATGCCCTGGTGCGCCCATTCTCTCTCTTCCCCCCTCCTTTCTCTGTCAAATAAATAAAAACATTTTTTTAAAAAAGTCATTATTATAGCCCAGCGTGGGTCTCACTGTAGCTCAGGCTGACCTAGAATTCACTATGTAGTTTCGGATTAAAGGCGTGTGCCACCACGCCCGGCGACCTCAGCTTTTTTTATTGGATGAAAACTCTATCCTTTTCATCACTGCTCTAAAGTTCTACCTATGTCATAAATCAAGTATCTGATTAAGTCTCTGGTATGTACCAAAAGGAAATTTAACTTTCCCTGGGGGCAGTACTTTATTTTCAAATTATTGTAGCCTTCAAATATCTCTATCTTGAAAGCTGGTGTAACAAGTTATTCTACAACTTAACCCTACCAGTGTTTTTGCTGTTATTTTTACCTTGTAATGCCATATATTTTTAGAGGTTTTTTTTTTCAAAGTAGGTTTTGCTTTAGCCCAGGCTACCTGAAATTCTACCTCTCCTCCCAAGTATTCCTCTTACCTCTCTGCCTCCCAAATGCTGAGATTAAAGGTGTGTGCCTCCACACCTGGCTATTTTGGGGATTTTTATTAGGACTACATTAAATGTGTAGATCAGTCAGATAAAACTTGATATTCTTATAATAATGATTTTTTGTTTTGTTTTGTTTTTCTGAGGTAGGGTCTCACTCTAGCCCATGCTGACCTGGAATTCACTATGTAATCTCAGAGTGACCTCAAACTCACAGTGATCCACCTACCTCTGCCTTCCAAGTGCTGGGATTAAAGGTGTGCGCCACCATACTCAACTCGAAGCTGAGGTCTTTGTATATTCCTCCATGGGGGAGAGAAATAGGATCCTTTCTCACATCACATACAAAAAAATCAATTCAAGAGCTGGGCATGGTGGCATGTGCACTAGGGAGGCAGAGGTAGGAGGATCATCATGAGTTTGAGGCCACCCTGAGACTACAGAGTGAATTCCAGGTCAGCCTGAGCTAGAGCAAGACCCTACCTCACAAAAAACAAAAAGAGGGCTGGAGAGATGGCTTAGCGGTTAAGCACTTGCCTGTGAAGCCTAAGGACCCCCGTTCAAGGCTCGATTCCCCAGGACCCACGTTAGCCAGATACACAAGGGGCCGCACGCGTCTGGAGTTCGTTTGCAGTGGCTGGAGGCTCTGGTGTGCCCATTCTCTCTATCTCTGCCTCTTTCTCTCTGTCTGTCACTCTAAAAAGTAAATAAAATAACAACAAAAAAAATTTAAAAAAAAAATAAATCAAATAAATCAATTGAAGACCAAAACCAGAAGCTTTTGGAAGAGAAAGATAATTTTTTTTTTCAGGTTGAAGCAGAAAAATATGCATTAAGGTACAAAAAAGTTGTTACCCATAAAGAATGAAAAATTGGACTACATTAAAATAAATTTTACCAGGCATGGTTGTGCAAGCCTGTGATTCCAGCACTCAGAATACTGAATCAGGAAGATCATGTGTTCAAGGCCAGCCTGGGCTACATATTGAGACCATGAGTAATATAATAATTTAAAAAATCATTCATGCCAGGCATGGTGGTGCACACCTTTAATCCCAGCACTTGGGAGGCAGAAGTAGGGGGATCACCATGAGTTAAAGGCCACCATGAAACTACATATTGAATTCCAGGTCAGCCTGAGCTCCAGTGAGACCCTACCTCAAAAAAAAAAAAAAAAAATCATTCACAAAAGACATAATAAACGGGTAAACCGGGCATGGTGGCACACGCCTTTAATCCTGGCACTCAGGAGGCAGAGGTAGGAGGATTACTGTGAGTTTAAGGCCACCCTGAGACTAAAGAGTGAATTCTAGCTTAGCTTGGGCTAGAGTGAGACCCTCCCCCGCAAAAAGACATAATAAACAATGCTTGGGGTGGGGAGACAGTGTAACTCAACAGTAGAACAAGGACCATGATTCAATCTTAACATCATCCCACACACAAAAATTACATTTGCAACATTGGTAGTCAGTGAAATATCCATAATTTGCAAAAAAATTCCTATAAGACAGTGAGATAAAAATAAATAACATGTGCCAGGCGTGGTGGTGCATGCCTTTAATCCCAGCACTCGGGAGGCAGAGATAGGAGGATCACTATGAGTTCGAGGCCACTCTGAGACTACACAGTGAATTCCAGGTCCGCCTGAGCTAAAGTGAGACCGTACTTCGAAAAGAAACATAAATAAATAAATAACATGCACTCAAAAAAGAAAGACAAGGGCTAGAGAGATGGCTTAGTAGTTAAGGAGCTTGCATGTGAAGCCTAAGGACCCAGGTTTGATTCCTCAGTACCCACATAAGCCAGATGTACAAGGTGAGGCACACACGTATGGAGTTTGTTTGCAGTGGCTAGAGGCCCTGGTGCGCCCATTTTCTCTCTCTCTTTCCACCTCCCTCTTTGTCTCAGATAAATAAATAAAGATAAAATTAAATTTTAAAAAGAAAGATAGCCAAAAACATATGTAAATATTAATCTCCTTACAAGTAAAAGAAATTCATGGGTTTTACATTACAATCAAAATGTCTATTTCTATTTTTTCTTCTTGTCTATGTTGTATTTGACAGTAACATAAAATGATGGCATTGGGCTGGAGAGATGGTTCAGTGGTTAAGGCACTTGCCTGCAAAGCCTAACGACCCAAGTTTGATTCCCCAGTATCCATGTAAAGCCAGATGCACAGAGGTACATGCATCTGGAATTCATCACAGTGGCTAGAGGCCCTGAAGCACCCATTTTCTATCTGCCTCTTTCTCACACACACACACACACACACACACTCTCTCTCTCCGTTTCTATCTCTCTCTGCTTGCAATTTTTTTATATTTATATTTTTATTTATTTATTTATTTGACAGAAAAAGAGGGGGAGAGAGAGAATGACAGAATGGGTGCACCAGGGCTTCCAGCCACTGCAAATGAACTCTAGACATATGCGCCCCCTTATGCATCTGGCTAACATGGGTCTTGGGGAATAGAAGAACCTGTGTCCTTTGGCTTTGCAGACAAACGCCTTTACCACTAAGCCATCCCTCCAGCCCCAAATAAATATATTTTTTAATGACAGCTTTGATTATAGTAGGTTAAAATTTTATCCAAAAATTCAGTGTAATTCCAAAAAATAGCAATCTAAGAAAGTGTGTCATGAAATTGATATACTTTTAGGACATACATTCTAAAATTATAAAGAACTAATAGTATTTTCTCTTTTTATTTATTTATTTGTGTGTGCGTGTGTGTGTGTGTGTGCGCACGCGTGCGCCAGGACCTCTTGCCACTGTAAATGAACACCAGACCCTTGCATCATTTTTTGTGTCTAGTTTATATGGGTAGCTTGGGAATTAAACCTCAGGCCATCAAGCATTGCAAGTAAGAGTGCCTTTAACTGACAAGCTATCTTTCCAGCCCTACAATTTCTTTTTTCTTTTGAGGTAGGGTCTCACTCTAGCCCAAGCTGACCTGGAACTCACTATGTAGTCTCAGGGTGGCCTCGAATTCACGGCAATCCTCCTACCTCTGCCTCCCAAGTGCTAGGATTAAAGGCGTGCGTCACCACGCCCGACTCATAGCCTATAATTTTTATATGTGTATCTTCCCAGCCCCACTAATACCCCCTTTTTTTCTGGCTGGAACTTTTATTTCAGAAATAAGCATTCTGTGGACTTTGAAATGGTTAAAATAGTTATTTCTGGATTACTAGAATAAATATCATACAGGCTTTCCATTTATTGAAGACTTCCAAAAATAACTTCTGTATCAAAAAAAATGTAAAAATGTCACAAGAAAAGCAGTAACATATGGAGGGAGAGTGTTCCAAGTCACAGTCATGAAGCAGTTCCTCATTACACCCTCTACTCAGACACAAGACAACCAGTTTTACTTTGCTTTTTTATGTTTGGTCTGAGAGGGAATGCGCAAAGATCACAGCTTTAGAGAAAAAAAAAAACTACTCTGCCCACCTCAGAGTGCACCACAAACCCACTTTTATGACAAGGCTGTTAAAAGCTCAGAGATGCGATACCCAAAACATATGCAATAAGCTTCAACAAATATATTATCTATGTACTTGAAAAGAAGCAACCTCATGCTTTCAAGTATCTTATCTTGAAAATAAAGAGACTTTGCTTACAGGAGACTTAAAAGTAAAACCCACAAATATGTAATTCCCTCAGGGATCTCTCACTATGAACATTCTTTTTTTTAATTTTTTTTGTTTATTATTTATTTACTTGAGAGCAACAGACAGAGAAAGAGGCAGAGAGAGAGAGAGAGAGAGAGAGAATGGGCTCACCAGGGCCTCCAGCCACTGCAAACGAACTCCAGATGCGTGAGTACCCTTGTGCATATGGCTAACGTGGGTCTTGGGGAATTGAGCCTCGAACCGGGGTCCTTAGGCTTCACAGGCAAGCGCTTAACCGCTAATCCATCTCTCCAGCCCAGTATGAACATTCTGAACTGTCCTGACAATGGAAGGACATGTGGAGACCAGACAGGAAGAGCTCCTGCATCCGTGTCTCCTGGCTCAGCATGATCAGCGCTATATCCCAAACCCCTTACAACACTCTCCCTGCCTCAAAATAGACAGATGCAGTTACTAATGTAAATTAAAAATACTTAAATTCTCATATGCAAATCTTAGCTTTCACATCCATTAGAGCTTTTTTTTACTAAAACACGACAGTTACAAATTTACGCGCTCACTTGGGAGAGAACTACTGAACTTATTCTCCAGAAAAAGGAAGAAAGCGGTGAGGTCATACTGCTTGAACATTTTCAACATGAAGACAGGTTCTTCTCTTCTAAACCTTGACTAAAGCTGCTCATGCAGAGTCTATTGATTATTTGCCTTTACTAAACAAGGCACTGGATGCAGCAGACAGTTGTCCATAACTTGTCCTTTCATTTCTGTCTGTGGTTTCCGGTTGCTAGCATAGTTGCGACTCACATAAATATAGTTAATGGGGCTGGAGAGATGGCTTAGCGGTTAAGCGCTTGCCTGTGAAGCCTAAGGACCCCGGTTCGAGGCTCGGTTCCCCAGGTCCCATGTTAGCCAGATGCACAAGGAGGCACACGTGTCTGGAGTTCGTTTGCAGTGGCTGGGGGCCCTGGTGCGCCCATTCTGTCTCTCTCTCTCTGCCTCTTTCTCTCTGTCGCTCTCAAATAAATAAAAATAAATAAATATGGTTACTGTATCCACGTAGATTCCCAACATCGAGTTGACAGGATCACGTTTGTGAGCTCCAAACACTGTTGTTGTTTCTGCACGTCTGATCACTTTCTGAGCGTCATACAGAAGGAACACACTGGAAAGAACTAGCCCACCATACGCTGCCGCTGAGTGCAGAGGGGCACCAGCCACTGTGGAAGGTGGAAGGAACATAGATCCCAATGAGGACACAAAGACGACACCCAGCCCCACTCGGAGAGGTGCCCCCGTGTTCAGAAACTTCCCACTGGGTGCGCACATGGAGCAGCACACTGCGCAGCTCTGATGAGCAGAGGCCCTCCTATGGCCGTCAGGGAGCTACCACTGCCCCCATCACACCAGAATGCAACATCCAAGCAAGATGCTTCGGGCCCAGGCTAGGCTCATGTGGTAACGGGTGTACCAGCAATCCAGCTCCAATCACAGCCACAAAAGTTGCACCAGTTGTTACCCAAGAGCCTCTCATCATGAAGTTCATGAGACCAGGAGCTCCACTTACTGCCAAGGCAGACAACGCTGTTAATCCAATACTTCCTGCTGAGTCCATATAGGTAGAATGAATTCTATCCTTCACATACTGAGGCCAAGTTACAGCCTTTTCAGTAGCTCCAATATCATCAGACAGTCCCAAGCCATTGAAGCACCATGCTCCAAGACCAAGAGCAGCCCCTCCAGCCACAAACCACCTTCCCATCTGAGAACTTTTAAATGCTGCTTCTTTCAGGTCTTGGGTGGTTTTCCCACGATGGATCCCAATTCTCGTCTTGGTGGCATATGCCCTGCTGGGTGACAGGAGCCATTGATTCTTTATGATGAAATTCTCCACAGTGGGGGAGGCCTTGGTGCAAGTTGGGTGGAAAGCCTTGGCAGGTGGTATCCGAAGACACACAAACCTGCAGCCAGCGTGGCAGGGCACCAGGTTTGCCAAACAGATATGAGTTGCACAGTTCCTGATCACCTCAACCACGTGGCTCCCCTTCCCGGCCTGCCAAACCCCGAGCATGTGTCCGTCTCCCTCGGCCTCTGTCCTCTTCTGCGGTGTTTTGTCTTTTTGAGGTAGGGTCTCACTTTAGTCCAGGCTGACCTGAAATTCACTATGTAGTCCCAGGGTGGCCTCGAACTCATGCCAATCCTCCTACCTCTGCTTCCCAAGTGCTGGAATTAAAGGCGTGTACCACCACACCTAGCACTAATGGCTTAGTGCTTAAGGTGCTTACCTGCAAAGCCAAAGGACCCAGGTTCAATTCCCCAGTACCCATGTAAACCATATGCACAAGGTGGTGCATGCATCTGGAGTTTATTTACGTGCCTGGAAGCCCCGGTGTTCTCTCTCTTTCTCTGTCTGTCTCTCTCTCTCCCTCCCTCTTCCTCTCACATAAATAAAATATATATTAAAGCTAAGGAACTGGACTCATGGCTCAGCGGCTAAAGGTGCTTACTTCTAAAGTCTGATGGCCTGGGTTTGAGTGCGCAGTACCCACATAAAGCCACATGCACAAAACAGTGAGACCCTAGAATGCCCATTCTCTCCCTCCCTCCCTCTCCCTCCCTCCTTCCCTCTCTCTCTCTCTCTCTCTCTCTCTCTCTCTCTCTCTTTCTTTCTTTTTTTGTTTTGTTGAGGCAGGGTCTCACTCTGTAGCCCAAGCTGACCTGGAATTCACTATGAATCTCAGGGTGGCCTTGAACTCACAGCAATCCTCCTACCTCTGCCTCTGAGTGTCGGGATTAAAGGTGTGCATCACCACGTCCAGAATCTGTCTCTGTCTCAAATAAATAAAAATATTTTAAAACAAGCTGGGTGCTGTGCTTCATATCTTTATTTTATATTTATTTATTTATTTATTATTTGAGAGAGAGAGAGGCAGACAGAGAGAGAGAATGGGCGGACCAGGGCCTTCAGCCACTGCAAACAAACTCCAGATACATGGGCCACCTTGTGCATCTGGCTTACATGGGTCCTGGGAAAGTGAACCCAGGTCCTTTGGCTTTGCAGGCAAATGCCTTACCTGCTAAACCATCTCTCCATCACACGTTCATACCTGTAATTGCAGAGCTCAGGAAATATAGATAGGAGGATTACTGCAGGTCAGAGGCTAATGTAGTGAGTTGCAGGCCAGCCTGAGCTACAGAGAGAGGCCTTTTGAGAAAAACAAAACAACCAAAAAATAACATTAAAAACAAACAAAAACTGGGTGTGGTGGCACACACCTTTAATCCCTGCACTTGGGAGGCTGAGGGACGAGGATCACCGTGAATTCGAGGCCACCCTGAGAATCCATAGTGAATTCCAGGTCAGACTGGGCCAGAGGAAGACCCTATGAGGGGGGGCGGATAAAAAACGGGTAGGAGAGATGGCATAGCAGTTAAGGTGCTTGCCTACAAAGCCAAAGGAACAAGATTTGATTCCTAAGGACCCATGTAAGCCAGATGCACACAGTGGCACATGTGTCTGGAGTTTGTTTGCAGTGGCTGGAGGCCCTGGCACATCATTCTATCTCTTGCTGCCTGAAATAAAAATATAATAATAAGCCGGACGTGGTGGCACACACCTTTAATCCCAGCACTCGGGAGGCAGAGGTAGGAGGATCGCCGTGAGTTCAAGGCCATCCTGAGACTACAGAGTTAATTCCAGGTCAGCCTGGACCAGAGTGAGAGCCTACCTTGAAAAACAAAAGCAAACAAACAAACAAACAAACAACAACAAAAATATATATATATATATGATAAAACAACAAATTAAAAGCTGTGTGCGGTGATGCATGTCATGAGTTTGACGTTACCTGGGCTGGGCTAGAGCAAAACCCTACCTTGAAAAACCAAAATAAGTAAATTTAATAAAATGAAATAAAAAATACTAAAAGGGAACTGGGATGATGACATAGTGTTTAAAGGTACTTGCTTGCAAAGCCTGCCAGCCTGGTTTCAATTCCCCAGTACCCACATGAAGTCAGATGCACAAAGTAGGTACATGCATCTTGAGTTCATTTACAGTGGGAAAAGGGTCCTGGTGTGTCCATACTCATTCTCACATTCTCTCCCTCCTATAAATATATTTAAAGACAATACTAAAATTCTGGGTCCCACCTCTCCCTGAGGACTTACAGACAGATCATAGTAGCTAGGGAGGAGGGGCTCATGAAGCCTCTCTGAGTTGAGTTAGCAAGTTAATGGTTGCAGAGAGACATTTTCTCCAGCAATGAAGTAAGGATCCCGTATTTCTGCCGGGCATGGTGGTGCTCACCTTTAGTCCCAGCCCTCAGGAGGCAGAAATAGGAGGATCATCGCCAGGAGTTCGAGGCCACCGTGAGACTATTTAGTGAATTCCAGGTCAGCCTGGGCTAAAGTGAGACTCTATATTGAAAAACAAAACAAAAAAGAAAACTGAACTTGCAAGGAGGGTAGTGATGCATCCCCAAGAATGGGGCAAGAGAATTTCAAATTTATGGAATCTTTAAACAAAGAAAGAAAGAAAATAGCTGGGCATGGTGGCACACACCTTCAATCCCAGCACTCGGGAGGCAGAGGTAGGAGGATCACTGTGAGTTCAAGGCCACCCTGAGACTCCATAGTGAATTCCAGGTCAGCCTGGGCTAGAGTGAAACCCTACCTAGAAAAGCCAAAAAAAAGAAAAAGAAAAAGAAAATAAAGAAAGAAAGAAAAAAGAAAAAGCCACACCTTGAGATCTATACTAAAATATATCATACATACCATATGTGCTTTTTGTAATTGTGAGGAAATAGACAGCAAACGCTGAAAGAAAACACGGCATTCTTCCTGCACATTGTTTTGGCTTGAGGCCAGCCACAGCTCAGGTAGAAACAAGGTATCAGCTGGATGAGTGTGCCACCAACTCCTCTTTTTTTTTTTGGTTTTTCGAGGGAGGGTCTCACTCTAGTCCAGGCTGACCTAGAATTCACTGTGGAGTCTCAGGGTGGCCTGGAACTCACGGCGATCCTCCTGTCTCTGCCTCCTGAGTGCTGGGATTAAAGGCATGCGCCACCACACCCGGCCCAACTCCTCTTTCCTCAACTTCATGCCTGAAGTGATGTGAGTGATTTAACTGGTTTGAAAACTACTGGACTGCCTTCCCATCAAGCCCTGTCCCTACTCTACCCCGCACCTCCGGCATAAACTCCACGCGCATGCTCGGAAGGTGTGGGCAGTCAAGACTGGAGATGCTGACCTCCATCCTGTACCCAGGCAACCAGCCGAGCCCTGGGCTGCTCGAGCTTCTGAGCTAACCTGCAGCCAGTTGCATTTGAAAAGGAAAGGAGCTCTCACTCTGGGTGTGATAGTTCATGGGCTCTTGGGAACCCCAGGGTTCGGTTACTCTCAGAAATCAGCAGGGGAACTGGTGCGTGCCTTCCGAGTTGGAAACATACCCACAAACCCTTTAGTTGGCAGAAAACCAAGGGCACTTGCAGGCGTGCCTGCATGCGTGTGTGTGTGTGTCTGTGTGTGTGTGTGTGTCTGTGTGTGTGTGTGCGCGCGCATTCCCAAGGAAGCTGGAAGCTACAGCCTGGGAAAAGGCCAGAGGCCTAAGGCTGGTCATTAGCTCCAGGCCAGAGCTTTCGTGAACCCGAAGTGGGCCCCTTGTGTTCTGCCTAATGGACAGACTTCCACTCTGCCTAATGAAGTTGACATTGATTATCCTGATGGTGTCCCAAGAGACCTGGGCCCAGGGAGGTCCATCTGGTGCCAACTCTGGTTTCTTGTCCCACAGCCCTATAGAAATGAGGATGGCCCTGTGACTGCCTCAAACATCTCAATTCCCCAGAATAATGCTTATCCTCAAGGGACCCTGATCCTGAGGCCTTACAATGACATCAACCATCTACTAATTGGACTAATGAGATGCCTGGGGGGCGGGGACCAAAGCTGGCCGACTGAGGAGCAGGCAGATGAAATGGGAAGATCTTAGCACACAAGAAGAAAGGCCTAGATTTCAGGATGGAACCAGTGGCTCACTTTCTGAGTATGGGGGGAAGAAAGCAAACTCATATCCTTCTTTCCGTTTTATTTTTAACTCAATGTGTAGCCAAAGATGACCTTAAACTCCTGATTTTCCTACTTCCACCTTCCAAGCACTGGGATTTCAAGTTTTGTGTCACCATGCCCAGCTAAAACTCATATTCTTTTTAGTTTAGATTTTTTTTTTTTCCGGGTACAGTCTTGCTCTAGCCCAGGCTAGTCTGGGATTCACTTACGTAGTCTTAGGCTGGCCTCTCAAACTCATAGCAATCCTCCTCCTTCAGCCTCCCAAGTGCTGGGGTTAAAGGAGTGCACCACCACACTCGCTTAATTTTTTATATTATTATTATTATTATTACTTAGTGTGTATGCTTATGAAGGTCAGACACAACTTTCTGCTGGCCCTCGACTTCCATCCCTTGTTTTGAGGCAGGGTGTCTCCCCGTTGTTCACCACTCTATTGTAAGCTTCAGGGAATGTCCCCTGTCTTTGCCTCCCTTAGGCACACTAGATTATGAAGTCCACCACGACTTCTAGCTTTTACGTGGGTTCTGGGCATCCAAACTCAGGTATTGAGGGTTGTAGGGTAAGCACTTTATCTACTGAGCAATTTCCACAGCCCCACCCTCATATTCCTTATATTGTGCATAACACTTCAGTCATGGACAACTACAATAGCTCCAGCTGCATTTCTTAAATGCCTAAGTTCCAGGCTCTTCTGTGTTGTGCATATCTTACCTAATCTTCTCAAGACACATGTGAGAAAGAAGGCCCTGGGTTCATTTTACTACCGAGAAAACTGAGTAGTAGAGGATTGCTGTGGTGGTTTGATTCAGGGGTCCCCCATAAGCTTAGGTGTTCTGAATGCTAGGTTCCCAGCTGATGGAGATTTGGGAATTAATGCCTCCTGAGGCAGTGTATTGTTGGGGGTGGTTTTATGGGTGTTATAGCCAGCTTCCTCTTGGCAGTGTTTGACACACTCTCCTGCTGATGTTGTCCATCTGATGCTGGCCAAGAGGTGATGTCCACCTCTGCTCATGCCATCGTTTTACCCTGACATCATGGAGCGTCCCCTCGAATCTCTAAGCCAAAATAAACCTTTTTTTTCCCACAAGCTGCTCTTGGTTGGATGTTTTCTGCCAGCAACGCAAACCTGACTGCAACAATTACCCTTGGGCTGAGGAGATGGCTCAGTGGTTCAAGGCAGTTGTTTACAAAACCTGCTGACCTGAATTCAATTCCCTAGCCACTCATGGTAACAATAGAGACATTCATTTACAGTGGCAACAAACCCTGATGCACATGCATTCGCATGCACACACACACATAATTAAATAAAAATAAAGAAAATAGGGGCCAGAGAGATAGATGACTTAGTGGTTAAAGTGCTTGCCTGCCGCACGCGTCTGGAGTTCATTTGCAGTGGCTGGAGGCCCTGGCGCGCCCATTCTCTCTGTCTCTCTCTCCCTCTTTCTCTGTCTGTCTGTTGCTGGCCAGGAGGTGATAAATAATAAATAAAATAAATAAAAATAAACAAAAAAAAATTTTAAGTGCTTGCCTGAGAAGCTTAAGACCCAGGTTCAATTCCCCTGTACCCACATAAGACAGATGCACTAGGGTGGTGCATGCATCTGGTGTTCATTTGCAGTGGCTAGAGGCCCTGGTGCGTCCATTCTCATTCTCCCTCTCTCTCTCAAATAAATAAATGAATAAGATATAAAAAATAAAATAATAAAATAAAAAAGATTATACAAAGCTATTGTTGTCATAAATGATAGAGCTAAGACCTGAATCACACAGTGACTCTGGAACCCAAACTCTCGGTGCTGCTCCTTCTCCTTTAGAGACATATTCTCATAATGTAACCCAGGCTGGCCTCAAACTGGAGAGTCTCCTGCCTCAACCTCCTCAGTGCTGGCATTAGAAGCATGTACCACCATATAGAGGTTTTCATTTTGTTTGGCTTTGATAGTGCCGGAGTTAAAGCCAATGCCTGACACGCACTCGCTCGGCAAGTTCTCTTCCACTGAGCTGCACCCCCAGCCCGGTGAGCCCAAACTCTTAACCCCTGCTGCTGTCAGGACTGATACGATACGAGAGTCAACACCTAAGTTAAGTGTAGCATTTATTGAGTATTCCTCCATGGTGAGCATAAGCCTTCTATATGTAACAGTATTTCCAACTCTATGAGGCAAACATATTTATTTTTCCCCAGTTTACAGATGCATAAATGTACAGATGAAGTGATTTGCCTAAAGTCACAGCACTAAAAAGTATCAGAGGAAGGGCTGGAGAGGTAGCTCAGTGATTAAAGGCACTTGCTTGCAAAGCCTGATGGTCTGGGTTCGGTTCCCTGGTACTCATGTAAAGCCAGAAGCACAAAGTGGTGCATGTATCTGGAGTTTGTTTGCAGTGGCAAGAGGTCCTGGAGCGCCCATGCTCTCTCTCTTTCTCTATCTGTCTCCCTATGTGAATGTGTGTGTGTGCGCGTGTCTCAAATAAATAAAACTATTTTTAAATAGAAAAAAGAAGTGTCAGAGGAGAGATGGGCAAACCATCTCCCTGATTCCTCAGCTGCAATTCTTGCTTTACTTCATTGCCTCTCATCAGGAATCTACCTACTTTTACCCTGAACTCCTACAAGCATCTTGTTTAATGGAGGAAACTTCAGTTTGACATTGGGGGGTTAAGATCACTATGGAACTTAGCCTGTGGACCAGAACCCCTAGCCAAATATGGAGGCAAGTTGCCAGGTGGTGGACTGGCAGCTCGTCATGTGAAGGGTCTCTTCAGAGTACCCCAAGTCCAGCCTGATGCCAGGCCCAGGAAAAGGCATAAAGGAAGGTATGCTGATAGTAAGACGTTTTACTCATTTTTTCTCATTTAATTTTTTTTATTATTATTTATTTATTTGAGAGTGACAGACAGAGAAAGAGGCAGAGAGAGAGAGAGAGAATGGGTGCGCCAGGGCCTCCAGCCACTGCAGACGAGTTCCAGACGCGTGCGCCCCCTTGTGCATCTGGCTAACGTGGGACCTGGGGAACCGAGCCTCAAACCGGGGTCCTTAGGCTTCACAGGCAAGCGCTTAACCGCTAAACCATCTCTCCAGCCCTCATTTTTTCTTTTGTTTTAGTTGATTTTGTTTTTTGAGGTAGGGTCTCACCCTAGCTCAGGCTGACCTGGAATTCACTCTGTAGTCTCAGGCTGGCCTTGAACTCACAGCGATTGTCCTATCTCTGCCTCCCGAGTGCTTTGATTAAAGGCGTGCACCACCATGCCCGGCTCTTTTCCTCAATATTTTGAGGTTTAATTCTGTTTTTTCCTGTCAACAAGGCCAGTGGGGTAGTGTGCTCTGGCAGCAGAGTCCTTCCTGTTTGTCCTCCTGACGCATTTCCAGCTGACCGGCCACCGGGAACCTGCTGTTTAAGCAGCTACCGATGGACCAGCACATGCAAAGCAAGACAGGGCCAGCGTCCTCCTGGGACTCAAAGCCGTCCTGCTGACAGGAGCCAAAGGTTAAGGACACAGGAGCATGGGTGGTGAGTGTCTATTTAGCTGTTCCCTGCTCTGGGCACTTTTACAAATAATAAATGATTACCAGCAAATTCAAACCACACAAGAAAATGTAAAGCAAAAAGTGAAACCTTAGGGGATGGAGACAGAGCTCAGTTGGTAGCGTGCCTGCCTGGCATTTAGAAAACCCTGGATTTTGTCCCCAACACCATGTGAACCAGGTGGTGGTGGTAATACATGCCAGTATTCCAACACACGGGGGTTAAGACAGGAGGATCAGAAGTTCAATGTCATCTTTGGCTACATAGTTCAAGTTCAAGGCCAGTCTGGGATAAATGAGACCCTTTCTCAGATTAAAAACAAAAGGAGGGGGGCTGAAGAGATGGCTTAGTGGTTAAGCACTGGCCTGTGAAGCCTAAGGACCCCAGTTCGAGGCTCGATTCCCCAGGACCCACGTTAGCCAGATGCACAAGGGGGTGCACACGTCTGGAGTTCATTTGCAGTGGCTGGAGGCCCTGGCATGCCCATTCTCTCCCTCTCTCTCTCTCTCTCTCTCTCTCTCTCTCTGCCTCTTTCTCTCTCTGTAGCTCTTAAATAAATAAAATAAAATAAAATAAAATAAAAACAAAAGGAGGACACTGAGTATGCACATAACTAATAAAGAAAAAAATTCATATATATAAAGGAGGGGCCTGGCAGAGCGGTGCACACCTTTAATCCCAGCACTTGGGAGGCTGCGGCAGGAGGAACACTGTGAGTTCAAGGCCACCCTGAGACTATTTAGTGAATTCCAGGTCAGCCTGGGCTAAAGAGAGACCGTACCTCAAAAAAAAAGTTGCTTGGAGATGGGGGGAGAGAGAGCTCTGGAGAGACAGCTCAGTGGTTAAAGGTGCTTGTTTACAAAGTCTGCTGGCCCAGGTTCAATTCTGCATCCACCCATGGGAAGCTGCACCCATACACGTTTTCAGTACACCTACATACGCACGTGCACACACAAATAAATAACTTGTTTTTTTTTTTTTTTTTGAGGTAGAGTCTCACTCTAGGTCAGGCTGACCTGGAAATCACTATGTAGCCTCACGGTGGCCTCGAGCTCCTCATTGATCCTCCTCCCTCTGCCTCCCAAGTGCTGGGAATGTGCCACCATGACCGGCTCTCTTTTTATTTTTTTTAATTTTTTGTTTATTTTTATTGATTTATTTGAGAGCGACAGACAAATAAAGAAAGAGGCAGAGAGAAAGAGGGAGAATGGGCACACCAGGGCCTCCAGTCACCGCAATCGAACTCCAGATGCATGCACCCCCATGTGCATCTGGCTTACGTGGGTTCTGGGTAATCGAACCGCGAACCGCAGTCCTTTGACTTCACAGGCAAACGCTTAACTGCTAAGCCATCTCTCCAGCCCTCTTTTTTAAAAAATTAATCGATTAATTAATTGGCAAGCAGAGGGAGAGAGAGAATATGTACACCAGGGCCTCTAGCTGCTGCAAATGAACTCCAGATGCATATGCCACTTTGTGCATCTGGCTATACATGAGTACTAGGGAATCAAACCTGGGTTGTTAGGCTTTGCAGGCAAGGACTTTAATGGCTGCCATCTTTCTAGCCCTAAGATTTCTTCTTCTTCTTCCTTTTTTTTTTTTTTTTTTTGGTTTTTTGAGGTAGAATTTCACTCTAGTCCAGGCTGACCTGGAATTCACTATGTATCTCAGGGTGGACTCGAACTCTTGGTAATCCTCCTACCTCTGCTTCCTGAGTGCTGGGATTAAAGGCGTGTGCCACCACACCAGCTCCTAAAATTTTATTTTCTATTATTTAGTACAAAATCATGTTGATATGTTGATCTCCAAAGCAAGCTCTTTTTCTTTTTTAACTAAGTTACAGCCCCACCAAGAGTATATAAAGGCCGGGCGTGGTGGCACATGCCTTGAATCCCAGCAGGCAGAGGTAGAAGGATCACTTTGAGTTCAAGGCCAGCCCGAACTACAGAGATCCAAGTCAGCCCAGGCTGCATTGAGACTCTACCTCCAGAGGAAAAAAAAAAAGAGAGAGAGAGAGAGAGAGATGTAAAGTATCATTTCTGGGGCTGGGGATGTAGCTAGATGGTAAAACAGAAGTTCCGGGTTCCATCCCTAGCAGTAAGGGAAAAATAAGAAAATAAAAAAGGAGCACCTAACTATTTTCTTTCAACCTGGCCAACAGTGATTTATTTTGTATTTAAAAAAAAAAAAAAAAAAAAAAAAAACCTGTACCGCCCTACTTTTCCTTTTGCCCTTTCCCCTAATTCTTATTCAATTCACAGTCTCTGACTCATGTGCATTACGCAGAATTCTAGAAGTGTGTGACTAGATGAGAATCAGGGAGGCGTTCTCCAATAGGATACGCAGAAATGCAGCTTGCATATTTACTGCAAATCATACGGACAGCTCCTTAGCTGGTGGGGTGGGGGGGAGTGTGGGCAAGATTCCTGCCCGGTGTGGTGGCGCACGCCTTTAACCCCACACTCCGGAGACAGAGGTAGGAGGATCACTCAGGCCAGCCTGAGACTACAGAGTGAATTCCAGGTCAGCCTGGGCTACAGTGAGACCCTGCCTAAAAACAAAACAAAAAGATTCCTTGCTGGGTACGGGAATTGATTTGCTCCTCAGATAATCCTAAATTTAAAAAAGTAAAATAAAAAACAAAAGCCACACGTTCTACTTATTTGCAGATAATTGAAAGTGAACAAATGTTGATGTAAATTCATAGTGCTGGTGAAAAGTGAAGCTCAAAATCACTGTCCTATCTCCTCCAGTACATCTATAACTTTTTTTTATTTTTATTTTTGGTTTTTCGAGGTAGGTCTCACTCTAGCCCAGGCTGACCTGGAATTCACTCTGTATTCTCAGGGTGGCCTCGAACTCATGGCGATCCTTCTACCTCTGCCTCCCGAGTGCTGGGATTAAATGCGTGCGCCACCACGCATGTCTCATTTATAACATTTTTTAATTTATTTGCAAGCAGAGAGGGTGGGCGGCAAGGATATGCCAGGGTCTCTTGCTGCTGCAAATGAACTCCAGACACATGTCACTCTTTGTGCATCTGGCTCTACATGGGTACTGGGGAATTGAACTGTAGTCAGTAGGCTTTGCAAGCAAGTGTCTTTAACCACTAAGCAATCTCCCCAGACCTACATTTTTTACAAACTTTCAATTATTTATTTGCACTTGTGTCTGTGTGTGTTTGGAGTCAGGGGTGCCAGGGCCTCTTGCCTCTGCAAATCAACACCAAGATAATGGTGCTGCTTTTTGCATCCCACGCAGGTGGGCAGCTTGGGATTTGAACGCTAGGCCAGCAGACTTTGCAATCAAATGCCTTTAACCCCTGAGCCACTTTCCTAGCCCTGTGACTTTTATATGTGCATAAAATATAGGTATATGTGTATCAATATAAACCCTAAGTGCACAGTACATAATTTATAAACACGTATTGAAATCACACCCTGTTCTATGCGTGTAGAAATCTAGGAAGTGTAATCTGAGTATGTGAAGTGCAATGTGTATAAAATGTGGTAGATAGTACATAAGGCACCAGGAGGTAGTTTAAAAATAAAACCCTGCCTAAATGTGACCTGGCAGGCCCTGACAAATACAGAGGTGTGTCAGGACTAAAAATGGTTGGGCAATATTAAACTATAATTGAAATCCCTTTTAGTCATGGTTCTGGAAAAAAAAAATTGTTTAACAGGAGTTATGTGCTCTACCGCTGAACTATACCTCCAGTTTTTGAGCCTTCCATTTACTAGGTACTAGATGTATGACTTTGGATAACTAAGTTCACTTCTCTGAGTCTTAGTTTCTCATCTGTAAACAAGAGATAATATTCTCTAGCTCATATAATTGTTAGGTAGATGAAATGAAATGATATATGTACAGTAATTGTCAGTGTCCCTGGAATAAGTAAGTCTCAATAAGTCTTAGTTAGGGGCTGGAGAGATTGCTTGCAAAGCCTGCCTGGGTTCAACTCCCCAGTCACCCACACAAAGCCAGACAGGCATTCATTTGCAGCAGCAAGAAACCCTGGCACACCCATATACACATAAGTGGAACTTTTTTAAAGTGTTATTTAGTATTATTATTATTATTTGGCAATAGTTATAGGGTCTTGCTCATGCTAGGCAAATATTCTACTACTAAGCTATATCCCCGGCCCTCTTTTTGCTTTTTTAATTACTTTTTTTATAATTTCATATGTATAATTTTTTTACACCAGGTTGTAACGAATATATTTTAATCATAAAGCTGGGTGTGGTGGCGCATGCCTTTAATCCTGGCCCTCAGGAGGCAGAGGTACGAAGATCACCGTGAGTTCGAGGCCACCCTGAGACTCCATAGTGAGTTCCAGGTCAGCCTGGGCTAGAGTGAGACCCTACCTGGAAAAAAAAGAATTATATTTTGATCATAAACAGCCCCCTGTCCTCCTGCCCCCTCCCACTATACCTTTTCTTCTCTCCAGCTAGTCCCTCCTTTTTACCTAGAGTCAGGTCAGGGTTTCACTGTTATCCAGGCTGACCTTAAACATTCAATCCTCCTGCCTCAGTCTCCCAGACTTGTGCCACCAGGTCCAATTTACTATTCTTTTTTTTTAAAATTTTTTTAAAATTTTTTATTTATTTATTTGAGAGCGACAGACACAGAGAGAAAGACAGATACAGGGAGAGAGATAGAATGGGCGCGCCAGGGCTTCCAGCCTCTGCAAGCGAACTCCAGACGCATGCGCCCCCTTGTGCATCTGGCTAACGTGGGACCTGGGGAACCGAGCCTCGAACCGGGGTCCTTAGGCTTCACAGGCAAGCGCTTAACCGCTAAGCCATCTCTCCAGCCCCAATTTATTATTCTGATCACATGTTTACTGGTTATCTTAGCCCACTTTTTGTTGCTATAACAAAAAGCCAGGCTTGGTGTGGTGGTGCACACCTTTAATCCCAGCACTCAGGAGGCAGAGGTAGTAAGATCACTGTGAGTTCAAGGCTAGCCTGAAACTACAGCGTGAGTTCTAGGTCAGCTTAGACTAAAAACCCTATCTCAAAAAACAACAATAACAAAAAAAACAAAAAACAAAAAACAAAAAAACTAAAGGCTGGACGTGGTGGCACACTCCTTTAATCCTAGCACTTGAGAGGCAAAGGTAGGAGGATTGCCATGAGTTTGAGGCTACATAGTAAATTCCAGGTCAGACTGGGCTAGAGTGAGACCTTACCTTGAAAAAGAAAAAAAAAAAACAAAACACCAAGACTGGGCAATTTACATGGAAGTTTATGTAGCTATCGGCTACACATGGAGACAAATCGAACAAGCCAGAGGTCACTCACCTCCATAACAGACTACTCCTAAACACGTTCATCCATAATTGGATTAATCCATCCATGAGAACAGAGCTGACCACACTGTGGCATGCCTGCAGTCCCAGCCCTGGGAAGGCTGAGGCCGGAGGATCTCATAGTGAAAGACAGCCTAGGCTACATAGCAAGACCACTCTGCCCCCCCCCATGCACACCCCAAAAAAACAGAGGACAGAGTCCTTATCCTCATGACATAGTCCCCTCTCAAACGCCTCATCCCTCAAATAACTCTAACTTTAACATGCAGTTTTGGAGGATAAAGTTTCCAACACATGATGCTTGAAAAACAAATCCAAACCATAACA
This sequence comes from Jaculus jaculus, assembly GCF_020740685.1. NCBI lineage: Eukaryota > Metazoa > Chordata > Mammalia > Rodentia > Dipodidae > Jaculus > Jaculus jaculus. The sequence goes on from NC_059120.1 coordinate 39,705,283, forward strand.
TCTCTTCTTTATTCTTAATTATTTACATTCAACACAGTTCAGTTGAATCTAAGCCTATGACTGAAGAACAGATAAAGATGAAAGATGAGTTCCTGGCATGGCAGTACCTGCCTCTGGTCCCAGCACTTGGGAGACTGGAGTAGGAGGGTCAACATAAAGTTGAGGACAGCCTAAGGCTACAAAGTGAGTTTCAGGTCAGCCCGGACCACAGTGAGACCCTGTCTCAAATAACAACAACAACTTTGGGCTAGGGGAGATGGCTCAGCAGTTGAAAGCACTTGCAAAGCCTGCTGGCCTAAGATAGATTTCTCACTACCCATGTAAAGCTGGATGCATAAAGTGGCATATGCTTCTGGAGTTTGTTTGCATTGACAAGAATCCCGGGCACACCCATATTCTCCCTCCCTCTCTTTCTTTTTAAAAATATTTTATTTTATTATTACTTATTAGAGAGAGGCAGAGAGAGAGAGAGAGAGAGAGAGAGAAAGGGCATGCCAGGTCCTCCAGACACTGCAAATGAACTCCAGATGCATGTGTCACCTTGTGCTTATGAGGGTAATGGGGAATTGAACCTGGGTCCTTGGGCTTTGCAGGCAAGCATCTCAACCACTAAGCTTTCTCTCCAACCCTCTCTCTCTTCTCTCTCTCTCTCTCTCCCCATCTCTTTGCCCACAAAGAAATAGAAATAGGGGACTTTATTCCCTCTCACCTCCCTCATGGTAGGAACTCTCTGTACTTCCACCTCATAATGTAATAAAGTCTCTCTAATCCTTAAAAAAAAAGAAATAAAAATAAAAATAGGGCTGGAAGCCAGGCATGGTGGCACACGCTTTTCATCCCAGCACACTGGAGGCAGAGAAAAGCAGATTGCTATGAGTTCAAGGCCAACCTGGGACTACAGACTGAGTTCCAGGTCGGCCTGGGCTAGAGTGAGACCCTACCTCAGAAAGTAAAGTAAAATAGAACAGGGCTGGTGAGATGGCTCAGTGGTTAAAGGTTCCTGGTTGCAAAGCCTGACTGCCTTGTAATGCTAAATGCGCAGCGTAGTGCACACATCTGGAGTTCATTTGCAGTGCCAGGAGGCCCTGGCATGCCCACATACTCTCTCTCTCTCACTTTTTGTGTGTTTGTTTTTTCAAGAAAGGGGTCTCATTCTAGCCCAGACTGACCTGGAATTCACTATGTAGTCTCAGAATGGCCTTGAACTCACTGAGATCCTCCTACTTCTGCCTCCCAAGTGCTGGGATTAAAGACATGCACCACCACACCTGGTCTCTCTCTCTCTCTTTCTCTCTCTTAAATAAATAAATAAATTAAAATAAAATAAAGATTAAAGCAGTGGTTTAAAGAGTGGCCAGCTCTTCTTGCCCATCATTACCTTGTATGCTGAGAACAAAATACTGATGTGTGAGAAAGACATTTAAAAAGGAGCCGGGCGTGGTGGCGCACGCCTTTAATCCCAGCACTCGGGAGGCAGAGGTAGGAGGATCACCGTGAGTTCGAGGCCACCCTGAGACTACAGAGTGAATTCCAGGTCAGCCTGCGCTAGAGTGAGACCCTACCTCGAAAAAACAAAAATAAATAAATATTAGAAGGAAAAAAAAAAAACAAACCAACAAACCAATCAAGTTCTTCAGCCAGTACTCAGGTCCGTGTTAACTGCGTACTTTACTGACTGAAGGATCCTTTTGCAGTTTCCCAATTGTCCCATTTGGAGACCCTTAAAGTCGGTCTGTTTTGCCCCAAGTCAGACATGCTTTCATGCTTCCTTCTCCTCTCACTCTTCCCCACATACCAAACCTCATCTAAGTCTCAATGTCCAGTCAAATGCCATTTTCCCCTGGCAGGAATGGGGACCTTTCTTGACCCTTTCTCTTTTTATATATTTAAATTTTATTTATTTATTTAGTATTTATTAGAGTGAGAGAGAGGCAGGTAGAGAATGGGCACTCCAGGGCCTCCAGCTACTGCAAATGAACTCCAGACACATGCACCACCTTGTACATCTGGCTTTACATGGGTCCTGGGGAATCAAACCTGGGTCCTTATGCTTCACAGGCAAGCGCCTTCACCACTGAGCAATCTCTCCGACCCTCTTGTCACTTTCATGGTTTTCTGTATACCTACCTTCATTACAGTGCTTATCACATGGTTGCATGGGCAGGTCAATGTGTTTCTAGGCTACTGTCTCCACCATGCTATGAGCACATCAAGAGCGCATCATCTTTTTCCAACTTAGACGCTGGGGAGGTAAATTCAGTGATGGCTGAAGTAATCTATTCTGGAAGAACCTAGAGTCTCAGCTCTAGCCCCAGGGGGCAGCTCAGTAGTGGAGAGCTTGCCTAGCACATACAAGGACTTGGGTTGGACCCCCAGCCTTGTAACGGGGGCGTGCTGAGATTGCTCAGTGGGTAAAGTGTGTGCTGTACACGCACGGGGACCTAAGTTCTGGTCCTCAAAACCCGTGGGAAATAATGGTAGAATGTGCTGGGGAGGTGGAGGTGGAGGCAGGCAGGTTCCTGAGGTTTCCTGGCTAGCTACACTAGTGGAATGGGTGTACTCTGGGGTCAATGAGAGGCACTGTCTCAAAGAACACAGTAGACAGACAGTGCCTGAGAAAGACATTGGATGTTAACCTGTGGCCTATACACACAAGCATGCACATGCACCCGCATACATACATGTGCCCACACACATGTATGCACACATATACTTATACACCTGCCAAAAATATAGAGAAAAAAAAAAAGACAGGTCAGCCTGGACCAGAGTGAGACCCTACCAAAAAAAAAAAAAAAAAAAAAAAAGAAGAATCCAAGCTCTACCACTGATTAGCTCAGCAACCTAAGATAAAATATTCTTCTGTAGCTGGGCATGGTGACACACAACTTTAATCCCAGCCCTCGGGAGGCAGAGGTAGGAGGATCGCCGTGAGTTCGAGGCCACCCTGAGACTACATAGTGAATTCCAGGTCAGCCTGGGCTAGAGTGAGACCCTACCTCGAAAAAACAAAAATAAATAAATATTTTTCTGTGCCTTCACTATAAACTTCCTTATCTGTAAAATGGAGATTTGAAAATAAAATCCACAGGGGAGAAAGGAGGGGAAAATAATGAGTGCACAGATAACAGTTAGGATTAAACAAGATCCTCCACACAAAACCCTCTGTCGAGCAGAATGCCTAGGAAAGCCACCGTAATGACAGTAAGCACAAGGGCAATTAGCACCTAACCTCATGCCCTTGCATGCTTTAATTACAAAGAAACAAGCTGCACGTTGTTGAAAGTGAACACTGGCCAGATTTCTTAACCTAGTGACGTCTATTTTAATCCCAGAGAGATAGAAGGCTATTCTGTGATTACTGCTGAGTCCCAAAGACTTTGACCCCTAGGAAAGAGGAGAATAAGGGAAACTTTGAAGGAGTTTATAGTTCCGCCTTTACAATTCTCAGGAATTAGGCCACCCTGGAACATTCCACCCTACAACAGCCTTTTCTGTTCTACATGTAACCCATTTTGAAAGATTTTCTAAACCAATAAATGTTTGAGCTCAAAACACACTGATTTCCCCCACACCTATGTGAATAGGTTTATTATTTAAAATTTTGTTGTAATTTTGTTATTTAAAAAAAAAAACTTAAACCTAACATGGTGGGAAATGTGTTAATTCTAGCACTTGAGGAGCTGCTGGAGGAAGATCACAAGTTCAAGGAAGCAAGACCTTGTCTCAAAAAAAAAAAAATTAAATTATGTGGTGTGTATATAGCCTCAAGTCCAGGCTGGCCTCAAAGTCTTGGCAATGCTCCTACCTCAGCCTTTCAGGTGCTGGGATTAAAGGCATGTGCCACCATGCCCAGTTCCTTTTTCTTTAATTTCAACTTTATTAAAGTTTAACTAACATACTAAAAATTGCCATCATACAATTTGGTGAGTTTTTAAAAATTTTATTTTGTGAAGCTGGGTGTGGTGGCACGCACCTTTAATCCCAGCACTCAGGAGGATTGCTGTGAGTTCGAGGTCATCCTGAGACTACATAGTGAATTCCAGGTCAGCCTGAGCTAGAGTGAGATCCTACCGTGAAAGACTGGGGAAAAAAAATTATTTTGTGAGAGAGAGAGAAAATTGGTGCACCAGGGCTCCTAGCCACTGCAACTGAACTCCACACCTGTGCGCAATCTTGTGCACATGCATCACTTTGTGTGACTGGCTTATGTGGGTTTGGGAGTCAAATCTGGGTCCTTAGGCTTCACAACAAACACCTTAACTGCTAAGCCATCTCTCCAGCCCTTTGGTGAATCCCTCCCCCCCCCCCCCCGGAGGTTCTCTAGCTTAAGCTGATCTGGAATTCACTAGATATTCTCAGGGTGGCCTTGAACTCACAGCGATTCACCTACCTCTGCCTCCCAAGTGCTGGGATTAAAGGCATGTGCCACCATGCCCCAGCTCCCTTTGGTGAGTTTTAACATACATGCATATCTCTATCTGACACCATAACCAACCATAACAATGATAAAAATACTTTATCCACCACCCTCAAATTTTATTTTATTTTTTTAATAATTTATTTATTTATTTGAGAGTGACAGACACAGGGAGAAAGACAGATAGAGGGAGAGAGAGAGAATGGGCGCGCCAGGGCTTCCAGCCTCTGCAAACGAACTCCAGACGCATGTGCCCCCTTGTGCATCTGGCTAACGTGGGACCTGGGGAACCGAGCCTCAAACCGGGGTCCTTAGGCTTCACAGGCAAGTGCTTAACCGCTAAGCCATCTCTCCAGCCCTTTATTTTATTTTTATTTTTAAAATATTTTATTTAGGCTGCTGCTGCCACGGCTTGGCCAACCTGCAGGAGGCGGCAGCAGCCTGGTCGATGCTGTGGACCACATAGATATTTACGCCGATGTGGGCAGAGTTCAACCAGTCCAAAGGGATACCGTTGGGGCTAGGAGTACAGGCTGAGGCTTTGGAACAGAGTGAAGCTAACTAGTCCACATGGAGATCCAACCCCAGGACCATGGTTTCAGTTAGCATCATTTCAACCAATTGGAAGCAGTCCAACTAACCAGAAAAATGGCTGATCCTAAAATTTGGTATAATCATATAAATATGGAAAATTGCTTGGTGTCAATGTAGGAATTCATAGACATACAAAAATAACCAGGGCTGGAGAGATGGCTTAGCAGTTAAGCTCTTGCCTGTAAAGCCTAAGGACCCTGGTTCAAGGCTCGATTCCCCAGGACCCACATTAGCCAGATGCACAAGGGGCACACGCATCTGGAGTTCGTTTGCAGTGCCTGGAGGCCCTGGCATGCCCATTCTCTCCCTCTCTCTCTGCCTCTTTCTCTCTGTCTGTCACTCTCAAATAAATAAATAAAAATAATTTAAAAAATAACCATATTCCGGGCATGGTGGCACATGCCTTTAATCCCAGCACTCAGGAGGCAGAGGTAGGAGGATCACCATGAGTTCGAGGCCACCCTGAGACTACATAGTGAATTCCAGGTCAGCCTGAGCCAGAATGAGACCCTACCTCGAAAAACAAAAACAACAACAACAAAAAAAATAACCATATATTGTGATTAGTCTCTGCTGAGGATGGAAAGCACAACTCCTTTTGAATAATCATAATGCTACTTGGTGTACAGAACCGGATTGCAAGAGAATTTAAAGTGCCACGACTCCTTGTGGGAAGCTTTTTATTATCGTAAGTGTAGGGAGCCATTGCTTCTGCTACACGGAAACTTCATAACAAAACTGTCACTGCACTTCTTGTTTAATAAACACTCATCTTGAATGTTTGTTTGTTTATTTGTTTGTTTGTTTGTTTGTTTATTTAAGACAGAGAGGGAGAGAGAGTGAGAATGGGTGTGCCAAGGCCACTAGCCTTTGCAAACGAACTCCAGACACATGTGCCACCATGTGCATCTGGCTTACGTGGGACCTGGAGAATCAAACCTGGGTCCTTAGGCTTCACAGTCATATGCCTTAATGGCTAAGCCATCTCTCCAGCCCAAAAGCTCATTTTGTAGAAAAAAAAAATTTATTTAGCTAGGCATGGTGGTGCACGCCTTTAAATCCCAGCACTTCGGAGGCAGAGGTAGGAGGATCACCAAGAGTTTGAGGCCACCCTGAGATTACACAGTGAATTCCAGGTCAGCCTGACCTAGTGAGACCCTACCTTGAAAAAAAAAAAAAAAAAAACTCACCATACATACATACATATATGTGTGTGTGTGTATGTGTGTGTGTGTGATTATGTATTTGAGAGAGAGCAAAAGAGAGAGAATGGGCATGCCAGAGCCTCTAGTTACTACAAATGAACTCCAGACACATGCATCATCTTGTGCATTTATCTTTATTTGGGTACTGGGCAATTAAACCTAAATCCTTTGGTTTTGCAGACAAGTGCCTTAACCACTAAGCCATCCCTCTTTGGTGATTTTTAACATATATGTATATCTATATCTGACACCACAACCAACCATAACCATGAAAAAAGTACTTTATCCATCATTCTCAAATTTTCTTAGTGTTGCTTTGTAATCCATCCATCACCCATCCATCACCCAACACCCACTAACCCTGTCTGTGAGCAACCATTGATCTGTTTTCTGTTCATATGCATTAGTTTACATATTTTAGAATGGCATATAAGTGAGATAGTACAGTATATACTCTTTTTTCTGTCTTCTTTCATACAGCACAATTATTTTGAGATTCACCTGTGCTGTTATGTGAATTAATAGTTGATTTCTTTTTTCTTTCTTTCTTTTTTTTGTTTTTTGTTTTGTTTTGTTTTTTCGAGGTAGGGTCTCACTCTAGCTCAGACTGACCTGGAATTCACTCTATTCTCAGGGTGACCTTGAACTCATATAATCCTCTCACCTCTGCCTCCCTAGTGCTGGGATTAAAGACATGCGCCACCACACCCGGCTCTTTTTTCTTTTGTGTTTTTTTGAGGTAGGGTCTCACTCTAGCCCAGGCTGACCTGGAATTCATTATTCAGTCTCAGGCTGGCCTCAAACTCACTTACGGAGGTCCTCCTACCTCTTCATTCCAAGTTCTGGGATTAAAGGCAAGCATCACCACATTCAGTTTACTAGTTAATTTTTGTTGCTGTTGTTTCCATGGTATGATGAACCTCAACTTGTCTATTCATTCACTGCGGATAGACACTCTTCCCAGCTTTCTGTGTATTATAGATAAAACTGCTCTGATGGTTCATATCCAAGTCTTTGTATACACGTACAAGGCAGTTTCACTGGAACAACTGTTAAAATAACAGTAGCGACAGCCGTGAGGGGCGTGTGAGAAGAGTGACAGATGGAACATGTCAGCTATTCCTTTTTCAGTGTGTATGTAGCTAACATTTATATAAACCCTTGAACAAGTAAGTATTCAAATATTTACAAATAGGATTCTTGAGTTGATTGCAAATAGATTTCACCAGTCCAAGTTCTCACCTAAAATAAGCCCAACACAGAGTGTTTTATAACCCAACTTTTATTTATTTATTTACTGGTTATTCGAGGTAGGGTTTCACTCTAGGCCCAGGCTGACCTGGAATTCACTATGTAGTCACAGGAGGGAATACATGCCTGATACTAAAAACCTATGATGGGGGAAGTCATGAGCCTTAAGTGTGTAATGCTTGCTGGTATCTGGCTATATGCATATATTATACCACCGAACTGCCCGGTAATTACTTCTCTTAATGTCCATACCCATATATTAATGCTACTCTCACTTTTGGTTAGAGAAGCTTCTCTTTTCAGATGGCGGTGACCTCTGGGATGACTCAAAAGGCACCACAGTGTTGAGAAGTGACAGAGGAGTGCTCAGCACTGAAATATCTCTATCACATCTTCCAAGGCTCAAGGTCCATTGCAGAAGAGATGTTGGAATGAATGTAGGAGCCAAAGGAAGAGCAAGACTCCTTACAATGCACTCTTCCAGACACAAAGTAGCCTGGATATCCATGACCTCACAGTGCCTGGCACTACCTACACGAGACCATTATAATAGGAGGAAAAGATGATGACATCAAAATAAAAGACTGACTGAGAGGGAGGCAGGAATATGATGGAGAGTAGCATTGTGAAGGGGAAGGGGGAGGGAATTATCATGGCTTATTGTCTATAATTATGGAAGTTGTCAATTAAAAAAAAAAAGCATAGAGGCCTGGAGAGATGGCTTAGCAGTTAAGGCACATGCCTGCAAAGCTTAAGGACTGAGGTTCAATTCTCCAGTGCCCACATGAACTAGATAAGCACATGGTGATGCATACATCTGGAGTTCATTTGCAGTAGCTAGAGGCTCTGGTGCGCCCATTTTCATACTCTCTCTGTCTCTAATAAATAAATAAATAAAAATAAATCTTGGCTGGGCGTGGTGGTGCATGCCTTTAATCCCAGCACTTGGGAGGGCAAGGTAGGAGGATCACTGTGAGTTCAAGGCCACCCTGAGACTACATAGTGAATTCCAGGTCAGCCTGGGCTACAGTGAGACCCTACCTCAAAATGCCAAAAGAAGAAAAAGTATAGTAGAAGTAGAAGAAATTAGTAATCATTTTAAATTTTTTAATTTTTATTTTATTTATTTGCAGATAGGAGAGAAGGGAGAGAGAAAGAATGGGCACACCAGGGCCTCTAGCCACTGCAAATGAACTCCAGACACATGTGCCACTTTGTGCATCTGGGTAACGTGGGTCCTGAAGAATCGAACTCTAGTCATCAGGCTTTGTATGCAAGCACCTTAACCACTGAGCCATCTCTCCAGCCTAATCATCATTTAAATGACGGTTTTAGTTATTATGACTTATAAATATGTTAAATACATATTTAAAAATATACAATTGCTACTGTTGTTTGGCTAAGTGGATATATTCCACCCACCAAACTGCCCTCTAAATACTTAGGTTTTTGTTTTGTTTTTTATTTAAGAGAGAGAGAAAAAGAGAGGGAAGCAGCTAGTGATAGAGAGAATAGGCACACCAGGGCCTTCAGCCACTGCAAATGAACTCCAGATGCATGCTTTTTACGTAGGTCCTGGGGAATTGAACCTGGGCCCTTTGGCTTTTCAGGAAAGCACTTTGACTACTAGGCCATCTCTCCAGCCCTGTTTGTTGTTGTTGTTTTGTTTTTTAATATATTTATTTATTCAAGAGAGAGAGGGGGGGAGAATGGGCATGCCAGGGCCTCTAGCCACCGCAAATGAACTCCAAATGCATGTGCCACCTTGTACATCTGGCTTACTTGGGAACTGGGGAATCAAACCTGGGTCCTTAGGCTTCTTAGGCAAGCTCCTTAACTGCTAAACCATCTCTCCAGCCCCCCTGTTTTTTTTTTTAATTAATTTTTGTTTGTTTGTTTGAGGTAGGGTCTCACTCTAGCCCAGGCTGACCTAAAATTCACTATGTATTCTCAGGGTGGCCTTGAACTCATGGTGATCCTCCTACCTCTGCTTCCTGAGTGCTGGGATGAAAGGTCTGCGCCACCACACCCAACCAGCTAATTAATGTTTTAACGTAGATTGTAGTATGTTCCCTCTCCATTTCCCTGAGGGCCCTCCTCAGTGGGGTTATTGGTGTTTACTGTGGGGTAATTAGAGCCTCATCTCTTGGGGGAGCTGTGCCTCAGGGTATTGCTCCCTGCCCTCTCTTCCGCACAGGTCCCTGAGCCTTGGCAGGTGTGTTATCCATTGGTGATGATTTCCCCATAGCCTCTGTATTTTATTTTTTCTTCTTTTCTTTTGTTTTCGAGGTAGGGTCTCACTCTAGCTCAGGCTGACCTGGAATTCACTCTGGAGTCTCAGGGTGGCCTCGAACTCACGGCAATCCATCTACCTCTGCCTCTCAAGTACTGGGATTAAAGGCGTGCGCCACCACGGCCCGCTATCCTAGAAGTTTTGTAATTCTAGCTTTTGCATTTAGATCTACAATTCATTTTGAGTTGATTTTTTGTTTTACTTTTTAAATTTAATTTAATTTTATTTTATTTTATTTTATTTGGTTTTTTGAGGTAGGGTCTCACTCTGGTCCAGGCTGACCTGGAATTAACTATGTAGTCTCAGGGTGGCCTCGAACTCTCGATGATCCTCCCACCTCTGCCTCCCAAGTGCTGGGATTAAAGGCGTGCGCCACCACGCCCGGCTTGTTTTACTTTTAATTAATTTATTTAGTTGAAAGAGAAAACCAGAGAAAGAGAATGGGCACTCCAGGGCCTCCAGCCACTGTAAATGAATTACTCCAAGAGCATGTGCCATCTTGTGCATGTGGCTTACATGGGTCCTGGGGAATTGAACCTAGGTCCTTTGGCTTTACAGGCAAGTGCCTTAACCACTAAGCCATCTCCCCAGCCCGATTTTTTTTTTTTTTTTTTTTTCATGGTAGGATCTTGCTCTAGCCCAGGCTGACCTGGAATTCTCTGTGTAGTCTCAGGGTGGCCTTGAACTCGGTGATCCTTCTACCTCTGGCTCCCACTGCTGGTATTAAAGGTAAATGCCACCACACCCAGCTTGAGTTGATTTTTTTTAAAAAAAGCTTATTTATTTTATTTGAGAGAGAGAGAAAGAGAGAGAGAGAATAGGTACACCAGGGCCTCCAGCCATTGCAAGTGAACTCCAGACTCATAAGCCACCTTGTGCATCTGGCTCTACATGGGTCCTTTGGTTTTTCAGGCTAGTGTTTTAACTGCTAAACCTCTTCAGCTCCATGAGTTGATTTTTTTTGTATATTGTGTGAGGTATGGATTAAAGATTTAGGATTTTTTGCATTTGTATGTCCAATTACAATTTGTTGAAAAGAATGTGTTTGTTTGTTTTTTTACCATTAAGCTATGTCCCTTGGCCAAAAAAATTTAAAACATGCATTAAAAGCATACTTAAGAGCTGGAGAGATGGCTCAATAGTTAATGTGCTTGCCTGCAAAGCCTAAGGACAAAAGTTCTATTCCCCATTACCCACATAAAGCCAAATGTACAAAAGGGCACATTCATTTGAGAGTTTGTTTGCAGTGGTTAAAGGCCCTGGCGTGCCTATTCTCTCATTCTTTCTCTCTCTCTCTCTGTGTCTGCTTGCAAATAAATTAATTAAATTTAAAAAATTGGAG